>NW_026083265.1:0-50124 GCF_020184175.1 Aphis gossypii
ATAACCCCGGAAAAATAATTCCCAAAACCCCAAAGTTTTTCGCTTATTAAATGAAACTACCGACTAAATTTCATACTCAATAGCTTCAGCGGTCCTGCTAGTCGATGATGAATCACTCAGGACAAGTCATTATTTTATATACATAGAGATTTATATCTATTTTATATTTTATCTATTAATATTCAATTGTAAAAAGGTATAACATACATTTTGTATTTTTTTTAAGCAATGACATGATACCAATGTACCATGTTATATATACACGACAATCCTTAGTTTACTAACCAGAAGAAATTTAAATTTTTTTAGATATAACGCTAAGTTCAATCCACAATTCTTGTAAATATTCTTCCTTGGGAAAACGATGAAGAATTGGTTTAATTTCGGCAATTTTTGATGTACGACTGCCACTCGTACAATTTTTTACTACGCACACAGGCATTATAAAAAATATAAATAAAGAAACAACAAACAATGACAATACCAAACAATTATTATATTAAATTAATATTTTACATTTTTACATTATGAATAATAATCACTATAAATATGCAGCAGTAATAATAATAGTATAATATATTTATAGAAAATGTTCAACTCAATACAATAAGAATTCCCGCTAAAAAATATTTCAAATTGTGGGACCGGCTGACGTCATTTTTCAAGTGATAAGAATGAATGCGCGTAACAACAGAATATCGTCAGAGTTGCTGTCATACCATGTTATTTAGCCATGATCTGGCCCGTGATTGTACGTATATTTTTTAATTATATATATTATTATTATTATTGTGCGTAAGCAACAAATCTTCCTAAATTATTAATAATAAGATATGTATTTTAATACTTGTTATCAAGGCAAAAGCAGAAGGATCACCGTCTTGCGGGCGGCGATCCCCGGCGCCGTCACCAAAACAGCGGCCCCGGTCCGAACCGAGAAGTCGGAGCTCGGTGGTGGTGGACCGTGTGGCCGCTATGGTCATCGACGTAAGTAGTACTTATTTATTATTATTAATTAATATTTGTTAAAAATATAATTTAAATAAATTGTTTTCAGGACAGAAAGGGATGTCCAAGCAGTAAGCAATAATTTTTTTTGTTTGCATTTTTATTATTATTTTTCTAAATTCTAAATTTGTTATGTTTATTTTTTCAGAATAAATAAAATATAATCAATATATTTGAATGTGTTTTTCTTTAAGAGTTTTCCTGGTGTATATATTTATATTAATATATGAGTATCTAATAATTAAATAATAGTATCAGTTGTAGAAGTGCAACTTAAATGTATCATGTTTTTTTATTCATGTATCAAGAAGAGTGGATACAACATTGGATCCGCATGAGACGAACCTGCTGATATGGTTTGTATCAGGTGATTTGGGTTAACCTGGTTGGAGTCATAGATAACCAAATCTAGGTTCCCTGGTGGTTGACCATCTTCACCAGAAAAGTAAGTTATAAGTTCGATCAAATTACTTACATTACAATTACAGGTATTTGTGCAGCTAATAGGTTGACCTAATAATAATAATGATATGTTAACATGTGTGTTTTAAGTACTATTATAATAATGTTGAGTGTTGGCACCGTTGGTATTGTTATAGGTATTTTTTAATTTTTGGTAGTAGCATAAATAATTAATACATTTTAGTATTCTTATTCAGCTTATTGTAATCTCAAGTATATTATATTATTTTAATTAATTTTAAAATATATAATGCAATACAATGTAAAAAAAAGAAATTAAGCAGTATAATAGGTAATAGGTATTGGTTAATTTACATGAGCTATTGTGTATAATACATTTATTTTTTTTTTTTTTAATTTCATTTTCACATAAAAATGATGAAAATAGAAGAATTTTTGTAAATAAATTTAATATTAATAAGAATAAATAACATAATACATTTAATAAATTCATATTTACCATATTAAGTTACTATAATAACATGTCCATCCAATCTGTATTGTAAATATAATAATTATAGTCGCGGCAACGAAAAATGGCGTTGGTACCGCGACCCGTTCTTTTTACCCACTCATACGGCCAATGATTCCCAACATAGTGCAGCTGTTGTGCGGGCTTTTTGTTTAAAGATTGATAACCACTACTAATAACTGCCGCTTGGCGCATGACGGTCAGCGTTCATTTTTCGTTGCCACGACTATAGTCATAACAATTCTGCTTAAGTATGCATACACAGTAATAGGTATAAGTAAATATATATATATATTGGTATATCCTCATAACAGTGTATGAATTGAAATGTCACACTTATTATCATAATCATAACTATACACTGTATAAACTCTTGTTTCTTATCCATATGTACAGTGTCAGTGGTTGTAGGTATCTATTATAATATTACATCATAGTCCAATATATTAGGCGAAACATTAAACAAATCAAATAGGTATCAATTGTACAATACAATATATAACAATATTTAATATAGGAAATAATAATATATACAATTTATTCAGAGAAATTGTTACAGTATACATTAAAACGTATTACACATTATATCATAGGTAGTCAATTTAAAGGACATGCATAATAAAATACTATAAGAAAGTGTCATAAACATTTCCTACAGAAACTCTTAGGTATGATTAAGAATATTTGCAATTACAACGTTGACTTACCTAACTATACCTTTACCTAACTCTTTCAGGGGCTTTTATATTATGAAACATATCAATTTTACATGTATGTGTGTGTGTGTGTGTGTGTGTGAATAAATATTTTATTAAAAAATGAAGAGTATGCCATCATATATACCTGTATAATTCCGTATAATTCGTGTGTAATACAGCTTATATAAAATTGTCTATTTAATATAACGTTTCTCAAAGCAACGTACACTTGAAACCCTCATACCTATAGGTATTTACGTAAAACGGGTTGACAATACAAATACAAAACAACATATAATTTTGTATTATAATATAACAAACAGCCGAATAAAAAAAAAATCGAAGGAAAACGTTAAAATCGTCGAAAAACCACTAAATAATCGAACTTAACCTAAGAAAAACGCGTTATCGAGACGGCGGCGTTGGAGAACCGTTCGTTTTTGATAACGACGGCGGCAGGCTACGGAAGAAAAAAACGATGACCGAGGCGCACTCTTTTCTTAGTGAACGAACTATTAATCACGCTTTATCATATAAGATTATAAGACTATACTCCGTACCACGAGAGAACGCACACAGCGGCTGACCAAAATTGGTTCTTCTGCGCATCCCCAAACGTTACTTTGCCATAGGGCATAGGGAAACCGGTTTCGATAGCAGAGAGACGCGGGAGGATGCGCGAGCGTATGTGTTCTCTCGTGGTACGGAGTATAGATGTGCCTCGCTCTGCTGTGAAATTCAGTCTAAGTGATATTCGCTCGAAGTGAATACCCTAGGTCGGAGTCGGGACTGTAAAGAAAATATCGTAAAAGTCTGGTAGTCACAATTTTAGTTAATCTAACCTCCGGTGGTTTGGAAGGAGCCGAGGGGGTCCTAACCTAAACTTCGAGGGGGTCGGTGTGCCTGGATTTCTGGGCTGGTGGAAGCCGCCTTCGAGGGAGTCGTGTAAAAATCGTGTTATCAGGAATTCGGTCGGAGATTGTAATCAGGTGTCTAGAAAAGAAATCATACACTAAAAAAGTAAGAAAAGTACTGAAGTCGAGTAAATAAATACGAAAAATGGTAATTGAGTATCTAGCTATCAGTCCTAAACTAGTGTAACACCGTTTCCCATTGCATGCCCTGTTCTTTTTGTATATAAAAAAATGTATTTAGCGAAAATGATAGTCGAGTGTCTAGCTATCAAATCATCACATCACGTACCTAAATCTATGTCTGACAATGCAATTCGCCTGCGCCTCCGACGTCGAAAGTCTAATGTTGTATAGTAGGATAATAAGTATAAAGTCGAATTACATGCGAGCATTCAAGTCGAGTTGTCAGTTATGATTGGGAAAAATCGAATTAAACGTCATTAAACCCACCACGTAAGCAATCCGACTGCGTCGGATCGGTGTGTGAATAGTAGGTTTATAATACCAATATAGTATAATATGAACTATCTCATATCGTGTCCCGCCGCATGTCTGGTTCTTTTTTTTTATATTATAAAATTTATTCAGTGAAAATGGTAATTGAATGTCTAGCTATCAGTCATTATAATTATAATATGATGTAAATCGATGTCCGAAAGTTAAATCCATAATTTTCATACCTCCTAATGTCAAAGTTCAGATGTTGTTTTTGATATGTAAGTGTAAAAAACTATAAAACATACATTATTTTTTTAAGTATTAAGTAATAGATAAATATTTTAATTTATAAAACATATCAATTCAAAATGTACTCCCTAAACGCGTTGTAGTACTACACGTCTACACTTTATATGTATATATATTTATAATAATCGTAATAATATGGTATTAAAAAAAATTGTAGACGTATGTATTTATGTATTTATTTTGACGTTTGTATAAGAGAAAGTAATAGCTTTAATTTTCAAAATTCAAATTAAAAAATCAAAAACTAACTCGAAAAAAAATGAAAAAAATTGTTGTATACGGTCGGAGGACATGTTAATTAGAGTGCCGCCGTAAAAATGCGCTTAAGGCACAGCCAGAGAGGGAATCGAACCCGCTACCTCCTATTACCTTCCACAGAAAACTTACGCTTTATCCTATCGACTACAGTTTAAGCTGGATACTGGTGCCGAATCTCGAGCACTTAAACTGTTTCTGTGCTGCGGCGAATTTTTCGTTCAGCTCAGTTTTAATTCGTATAATTCGTGTGTAATAAAGCTTAATTATTCTTATTAATTATCTATTTAATGTATATCTGTAACACTACCTACTTAAATACCTTAATCATACATCTATTTAACGTATTTAATAATAAATCTACAAAATAAGACGTTAACGTTTCTCAAAGCAACGTACAGTTAAATACTCATACCTATAGGTATTTTTATAACATATAATCATGTAGGTACACAAACATTGTATTGTTTGGTGAATTGTCGTCTAGAAACACACAGCAAAAAATACAACCAACGGTTGAATATAAAATAACATAATTGTATTATAATATACAAATTATCAGACAGATCGGAAAAAAACAGTCGAATAAAAAAAAAAATTGAAGGAAAACGTCGTCGTACTCGGAAGACTCCAAAACGCACGGAACGGAACGGAAAACGTTCGAAAAAGTATGAAAATCGTAAAAAAAGTGAAAATTTTTCGAAAAACCGCATAATAATCGAGCGGAAATCGAAAACGCGTTATAAATATATATAAAATACTCTAACAAAAGTGTCATAAGTATATCCTACAGAAATTCTTAGGTAAGATTAAAAATATTTGCAATTACAACTTTGACTAACATAACTATACCTGTAGGTACCTAACTCTTTCAGGGGCTTTTATATTATGAAACATATCAATTTTATATGTATGTGTGTGTGTGTAAATAAATATTATATTAATAATATAATGCAATAATAAAAAAATGAATAGTATAGAACCCAATACATTTTTGCATGCCATCTTGCCAAGGACATACAAACACTTATTTTCTAGTAAAATATTTTTAAACATATTAAAAGCATTTTGTTGATGTTATCGTTAACGGATACAATACAGTGCGATACAAACGCTCTTGTACTCTTTAACACGACCCATGGTCGAAGACACGTTAAAAAAAAAAAAAAAATGTAAACAGAGTATTGTATTTCAATTAATGACTTATGTGATTCGAAACTGACAACTAAAAAAAATGTACCATAGTACCCCGCATACGTTTTTTATGAATGTAATGTATTAAAATTAAAATCAAAAAATTACTTGGAAAAAAATGCAAAAAATCGGGAAAGAAACGGGCGACCGTGTTAATCAAAGCGCCATCGCCGAATGCACGATAGGCACCGCCAGAGCGGGGTCCGAACCCGTTACCTGCGCCCACTGAGATAGATAAGAATATACTGGAGCGCGGACTCGCCTATGCTCGTATGTAATGCTAGCTCTACACTCTCGCCGAGGTGACGCGAGGCAACGCGAGCACGAGAGTGTAGTCGGTTCACTCGTGTCGTCTCGTCTCGTCTCGTCTCGCCTTGCCTCGTGAGTGCTCCGTTCGATGTCGGTTTTTTTGTCGCGAGTCAAAGGACACGTGCCACGAGGTGAGGCTTATCAACTACATTCTCGCGCTGTCTCGTGCTTGTCTGGTTTGAAAACAGCCGTTTAATATTGGTTTATTTATTTATTGTTTAGTCATTTACATGATAAAAATTTTTTTCGTTCAATAATTTATTAAAATGTCTGACTGGACTAACGAAGATGCAATTGCATTTATGCAGCTTTATCAAACTAAACATATTTTATGGGATCCAAAGCATCGTTGGCATAAAGATAAGGCCGAAGTAATGATGCTTGGGTCGAAATTAGTAATGTGTTCAACAAACCAATTGATGAACTGAAAAATAAAAAAATTCCATCATGGCAACGTTTCGTGGGCATTTAAGGAGAAAAAAGGCGTCGATCAGATCAGGAGCCGGGCAGGAAGATATTTATAAGCCAATATGGTTTTTATATAATCTAATTGAAAGTTTTATGGGAAATATTAATGATTGCAACGCTACTTTGAACACAGAACAAGTATGTACATATTTGGTGGATCGTGAAGTGATTTATAATATTTTTTATTTTTTATATTTTAATATTATATATTTATTATATTATTATGTCAATTTTTTTTTTAATACCATAGATATGTATATAATATGTCTTATACCTAAACTGACATACCGTCTCCACTTGTAACCTACTGTACAGCAGAGCACCTTTTTTTATATGAATGTCAATAAAACTTTATTTATTGAGTAAAAATACTTGAAAATGTAATACGCTTATGTCAACGTTCCGACAAACGACGTGATACAATTTTTTTTATTTTGTGTGGTGCACGTGCGCTCTCGTGCTCCATAGCACGAACCGCCACTGGTCTAGGTATAAGACATATTATATATATTATGATAATGGCTAATAACAATTTGAAATTAACATCTTATTAACAATACAATTTATTCATACAAATATAACTGTATTAAATCGAGTTTATTATTATAATATTACAAAGTTTATTATAGAATTCACTGTTTATAACTGTTTATTATTGAAAAAATATTATGTAAATTCTTCTCGTATCTGGGTTGCATCCATAGGTGGTGATCTTCGAGGTATATGATTAAAGGGTCTTAATGCACCATTTCCTTCGATTTCATTTCTCCAAGAACCTGATTGAATTATTAAACCATTTTCATCACACACGTCCATCGTTCCTGGGGGTCTATTCTTAAAATCATACGAATGAGATTCGTATACGAACGATTCACACGATATATTTCCGTATACGAAGAGAAAATGGTATTCTTAAATCATTTTTATTCGTATACGAATCCGCGTTCTCCAAAACGTTCGTTTAGGAATACCGTCCTAATGGTACACAACGGCAACGTCGCAAAATATGTTTTTTCGTCATGGAAAGTAAAATAAATTGTTTAGAAATAATAAAGTATCATGAACGTTAGCGGCTTAGCGCTCATTACGAATCATTAGCGTATATAGACATGTAGTCTTGACTGCCTTGTACGTTGTAATTTGTATTTTTCTTATATTTATCTATAATATTTTATTAAAATGTCTTCCGAAAAAAGAAAGAAAAGTCATTCCGTCACCAATGACCAAAAGACAGCGATGGTTGAATTTTTATCGAGTCATTCGGACTTACTAAAAGGAAAACACACAGCTACTTTTACCCAAAATATTGCCGCACAGCAGTGGCAAGAATTAACCAATATTTTAAATGCAATTCCAGGCCCAATAAAAGAATGGAAAACCTGGCGTAGAGTACGTACATTTAAATTACAATTTATAATATATAAATATATACCTAATTTATGATTGAAGAATAGGATGCAAAGTATATAGGTACCATATTTTAATCACTTCGATATACGTAATATAAAATATTTAAGTAGATATGTGTGTGCAAAACTTGCGATTTAAGCTGTGTGTAGTAAACCATCACCTACATTCATTTGCATACATTTAATTTACATTCATTGCCTACATAATAGATTTTAAATCATATTAATATTTAATAATAACTACAGAGTTTAAAATTTAAATGAACATTATTTATTTTTCGAACCATTTAAAAATCAGTTAATTAGATATTATTAGAGTAAAGTATAATATATATTAAATGTAGATCTATAATGTACATTTCTGAACTTAGTGAGATATCTACATACCTCTATAAAACAATAATTTGTAGACGTGGCAAGATCTTAAAGCTGATGCAAAAAAAAACAGGCACAGCTTAATAAAAGCTTGAGAGGGACTGGTGGAGGACCATCTACTGCTCGCCAACTTGATAAGTTGAGTGAAACTATCGTTGGCATAATAGGCGAGGTACCAATCTCTGGAGACCCATTGATTGCCGAGTCAACGGTTTTCTTTGATTTTGGTGATGAATCAAATATGTAATATATACCTATATTTGAATTGAATAGAAATTAAACATAATATTTTTTTAGAAAATATATACCTAGTGACATCGAATCAAAGTTGATTGTTGAAAATCGATGAGGCAGAAAGGTTATATACCTAATGTAAAATGCTAGTTTCTCTTAATGACATTATTAAAAACATTTTTTTTTTTTTTTACATAGAAAAAATAATATTCCATACACCTCTATTGATTCGTTTGAAAACAATATATTTAAACCGTCTTCCTCGAATACCACTGTTATTAACGCTACGTAAGTGACAACTTCATTATTGACACTTTTAGACAGTTAATTAAAAAATCTATGAGCAAATTGTATTTAACATTTAAAGCATATCATAGTTCAATACGTGTTTGTCTTTATTTAATAGTGAAATTGTTGAAGAATCGAATAATATTAATAATAAACGACCATATGAGGTAGCTTTTGTAGAAGAAAATAGTAAAGAACCAATAAAAAAGTAAGATATTTGTTAAAATATTATGTTTAAATTGCTATGATGCATATATATATATTGCTTATTTTGAAGCATATTACTTAAAAAGTATATTTTTGTTATACTTATTAAATGGAATTTTCTTCGCATATTTTAATGTAGGTATAAGTACATATTTTGATAATTTATTGTTATATAATGACGTTTTAAAAGGCATATTAATAAAATAATAATTAATAAAACATATTTTATAATTATTTAAAGCATAATAATATGGGCGTAACTTGTGCAATTTTTATGGGGGGGGGGCTTTATTTCAAGTCGATATTACCGTATACTTAAAGATACATAGAAACTAAATACATATACCTAATAAATACATTTTACAAAATATAAATCTAACCCCCCCCCCCCCCGAGTTTACGATTATGCATAATATATTATATATTAATGTTTCACCTTATCTAGTTACTAATATTTTTAAATTAAACTAATTCAAATTTAAAGTATTTAGATATATTTATAAAATTATAAAATTATTACATACTTTAGCGTACAAAAAAAATTTACAACAAAAAAGCAAAGATTGGAAAACACTGTAAAAGGCTGTAGGGACATTAGGAGAAGCAAGCAATCAACGCAATGAAATGCTTCAAAATTATTATAACATAAAAATTGAACATATGCAACAAATGTTAAAATTAAAACAACGATCAACAGTTGCTAAAGAACGTATATGTGTGGCACAAAAAAAAATTGCTGATGCTCTGAGCAAATTTACTGTGCCACATGAATAAGTGATACTGTGTATTTTAAGAACAAGAAATCAGTAGTGTTTTATTTCTTACGGTCATTTTTTATTGACTTATTATTTTTATGATGATTTATTAAATAATTTTAATTCTTTTTTACATTTGACAAATATAAACAATAAAAGAAAAAAAATTATAAACATAAAGTACACTTAATTTAATTTATAATTAAAATAACATATTAATTTTAATTATATATTATAAAATCATTTACGAATATAAAATTTGGTTATACATATATTAGCTATGGTCATAAGTAACGTCGAATATCGACCGTATCATATTACTTAATATCTATTATCTATCACGTTATCGGTATTCCGAACATTACCTACAATAAATAAAATAAAAAAAAACAATATTAATTGTTCTAAATATCTATTATAATAAACTACTCAGTACCTAGACCTATTATAAATTATATTAAATTGTAAATATATTATACAATATACCTAATATGTTTCATAAAATAAAGAATTATCATTTTAATATATATCCTGATAATAAGAATTTATTTCTAGCACCTATATAATTGAACATTGTATAATAATTTACTGAAATCAATTAAAAACAATATTTACATTTTTCTCAATCAGTAAACAATCTATTTACTATATTTTGACGGAAACGCTGACCAGCTATAAGCTCTTGGTTCTGCCTATTTGGTACATCATCATTATGTTCCTCCATAGGAAAATGATAGAGGCCTAATTCTAAATCCGCAACTTCATCATTATCGCCATCTATTATAGGCACGTTTTCTGAAATGCATAGGTTATGCAATACAACACATGCATTGATTATTTTTGAAGCCTTGCTAGGAGAATAATGTAGTGTTCTATGTTTGAGAAGACAGCTAAAAATAAAATTGTACATATATTAGTTTTAAAAATATATATAAAAATTGTACAAGGTTTACCGAAAACGCATTTTTAAGACTCCATTACATCTTTCAATACAAGATCTTGCGTGACAAAATGTTTTATTAAATCTGTACTCCGGAGTATTAGGTTCAGCGTTTAAAAATGGTGTTAATAACCATGGTCGAAGGGGATATCCTGAATCTCCTATATAAGCATATACATAATACTAATATACTATTCCTATAACAAAATTATTTACTTAATACTATAAAATTAGGTGAGATTCTAACCTATTAGAAAATACGAAGTGAAACCTCGACCATGTAAATCTGTAATAAATTGTTTTACAACACTATCGTTCCATATGTGTGTATCGTGTGTAGACCCAGGCCACCTAGCCGACACATTCAAAATATGTAAGTTTGCATCACATATCTATAAAAAAAATAATAATGATTATTGTTTTAATCGTTTAGTAACTAATTAAACTGCGTAAATGGACTGCATGAATTCAATATATAGGTGTATTCAGTATATATATGTCAACTATGTGTTGTTTACGTTTAACCAATGTACAACATAGTACATTTGCATTCAGCAGAAACCATTTTACGTTGTTAGCTTTAATATTAGTCAATTTGCTTATTATTAAACTCAATGGCAAGAATACCTATATAGGTACTTATAGGGCATCACATAGGATTTATTGAATATTATTATTATAATTTATAAATATTTTAAAGTTCCAAAATATTGTAGATAGGTACTTACAAGTTGAGTATTTATTGAATGATAGCCTTTGCGATTTACATAAATATTTTCTGGGTAAATTGGATCATCTTTTTTAGGAGGTGTTATAGCAATGTGTGTACAATCAATCGCTCCTATAACACCTTGTAATTTATACTTAGAAAAAAATCTAAGAAAATATCAAATAATATAACTCATTATTTTAAAACAATTACTGGAAAATTAATAATAAAATAATATATACTTATTACTTACCCTGTTCTTACATCATCCAATTCATTAAAGTTATTGGGAAATTTAACAAACTGATTAAAAATTGCAGGATTTGTTATTGCGTTTGTTACTTCTTCAATAACTCTGCTTACTGAAGCTTGAGAAATAGATGTATGCCGGTTTTCACCAACATCTAATTGGTAACTGCCAGCAGCAAAAAATCTAAAGCAGTAATTACCTAAAAGTAAAATAATTTTCAATTTAAACTAAAAAAAAAAATACATATATTTTTAGCTTGCCATAGGCTAATAACCAAACGGTGATAACTCAATTATTTGAAAATCTATAATTTAGTTGTTTTATTTATTTTATAGTCGTAAGTATCAACCAATTAAATCTATTTTGGATCGTAATTACGTCAATGAAGTGCTGTTTAAACCGTCAAAGCGTATAGGTACACGTATCACATTTTATTATAAAATGAAGAGGACAGAGATAAGTGGCGAGAGTTATCGAGTAAATTTTAATTAGCCTTTTATTAAACCATTAATTATAAATACTATTTATGATAAATGATTATACTTATTAAATTTAAATATTTCATTGTTATTTCTTTAGTATAAATAGTTCTTTAGGTAAATTTAAATCGATGTAAATAATAGCCTTATTAACTTTCGAGCTATATATACTCAGCGTCCAGCGAGAGAACGCACCAAATTTGTACATTCCCCTTTGTCACCCTGCTGATTCACTTTGGGGTATCGCTTGGGGACGCACATGTAGGAAAACCGATTTTTCGCGACGTGTTCTCTAACTCGATTGAGTAGGTATATACTATATACTATATAGTAAATAACTTAATATTGGAAGCAATAAAAAAAATTCAACCAATAACAGCTTTAGAGAACTCAAATCAGCAAAATCTAATCAAATTACAAGCATGTTACATATATAACTTATATAATTTTGCAGTTTACTGGAAAATGATTTAAATACTTTCGATGTTTTAATATATGTATATTTTTTCATGGTAAAAATGTAATTCATAAATTAAATTTAAACAAATTGTAAATATTAACTATGAAAGAATTTTCAACAAATTAGGTTCATTAATTAAGCTATTTCATTACAAAGATTAAACGTATAGGTAATCATTTTTATATTATTTAACTTAAAGTTGTTTACACTCACTTTGCGGTCTATGGTCAATCCTCCCAATGTAGAAGGCACTGACATGTATGGCGTGATCAACGTAATTACTCTACGTGCTAATTGTTTGGAAAGCCTATAACGTTGAATAAACTTTCGGTCCGAGAGATCTAAAGTATAGGTATAAGAAAAGTATTATAAGAAAGACATTTTATGTTATACCAATTTATAATATATAGTACTACCATTTTAGTAATACATTTTTACATGACTTAAAAAGTTAACTTACCGGTAAATGGGTCTACTGATTTTAGAATATGTCTAGAATTTATTGCATCTTCTTCAACTTGCTCGAGAAGTTCGATACCCGCGATTAATTCATTAAAATCTAAGTCGTCCATTGTTTCAACAAAAATTAACGAGTAACGGCAGTTTAAAATTTTAAACGTGACTCACTGACTCGTCAACCGATAATGAAATGTTATCGATAGAAACTTTACTTCATACCACAATGAAGATAACATTTTAGTATAAATTATAATATTATATAAATAATAAACAATTAATTTATAAATAATAATTTAATATGTTTTCGTTATATTCGTCATGAATTAGGTATATTTTATAGTGTTTTCGTAATATCGTAGACGGTAGATTTATTTATCATAACTCATAAGTTATTTATTAATATTTAAATTATGTTTACCTAAGCTAATAAATTTGATGTAATAACAATTTATATTATGTAATATTATAATATAATACACGCTTTAATTATTTGTTTAAGCATTAGTGGATAGGTACTTTTTACCGGACCACATGTAACTATTAGGGCTAATACACAAAAAAAAGACGAATATTACAATTTGAGATCATACTTGTTTAATTTTTAAATAGCTTATTAAACAACTTGTTAATACTAATACATTATTAATACTAATGATAATTAAAATATAATATTTCCTATTTTTTGATACGAGGTACACCAAGATTACGAGACATAAATTTAGTGTAGCATTAAATCGCGGGGAAATTAGATTCGTATACGGAAACCTGTTTTCACTTACAGTGACCAATCCGAAGGAATCATACGAATCATTTTCACATAACCGAATAGATTCGTATACGGAAAAAAATTAAGAATACAACTTTTTAGAATCATGTGAAAACTCATGTGAAAATATAAATTTCCGTATACGGATCTCTTTCGTATGATTTTAAGAATAGACCCCCTGGAGGGTTATATAATGATGCAGAGGTTTCGCTTCTTCTTAAAAAATGATGTAATAGTATGCATGTCATAGTTATAATTGATACTTTTTCGGGTTTTAGTAAGATGGGTTTTTAAAAATTCAGAATTTAGCCGTTAATATCCCAAACACATTTTCTACTACAACGCGTGAGCTTGATAATCTTTGATTGAATATTCGTTTTGGTGAGCCGACTGCATGGTTTCCAGGATATGGTTTCATTGAATTCGCACTAAGAGCAAATGCCCCATCCCCTAAAAAAACATATGGAATATCTGTACTAGTATTCGAACCATGAAGGGGTGATGGGGTTGGTAAATTGAGGCTATTTGAACAAATTTTTTGCCATAATAACGAATTTTTAAGTACACCGCCATCACTGATTCGCCCTTGACTCCCGATGTCTGCATATATAGAGCGATAATCACTACTGACTAATGCCATTAAAACAATACTGAATGAGTTCTTATAATTATAATATTCTGTTCCTGTATGGGGAGGGGATTGCAAAACAACGTGTTTTCCATATATTACTCCGATACAATGGGGAAATTTTCTATTGAATCCCTCTTCTACCAACAACCACTCAGCAGCAGAAGATGGCAACTGAAACAAAAATGTATACATATCTTAGTATCTATATTAAAATATAATATTAATATTAAAATTTCAGGCATTTTTGTTCAAAATTAAAATTTCATTCGATAAAATTTTTTAAATTACGTGTAAAAAAATTTAAAAAAAATAATATTTAATTTTAGGGTAATAATTCACAAAATGCACAGGAGATAACGGCAGATGACAATATTAATGAAACAAATTTATCCAACCAAATCGGTCAACAAACTGAAGACGTCAATCAAACACAGCGTCGCCCACCGGTTACACCCCGACGCCGAAGTAATCCTACCGAACTAGAAGAAGCGGGAAAACAAATGAAAAAGGCTTTTAGTACTCTGGAAAGTTGTATAAATAACAGGAAAGAAGAAGACGAGTGCGATCTTTATGCAAAAATTTTCGCCAAAAAATTACGTAAACTACCTGAATGTGAACGTGAAATATTTATGTACGAGATTGATGGAATGTTTATTAATCGTTTACGTCATTGCAACAATCAATCATTGACTTCATGTACCAACCCTTCTTTTACTCCTCCAGTATCAAATCAACCAAAATCAGCTGTTGAAATAGATATACCAAAAAGACCATCGTCTTCTTTAAGTTATTATTCTGAATCTGAATTGAGAATTTGTAATCGTCCATTAATTCCTCATTACTCTATTTCTCAGCCTCATTCACCAGTAATTCATATTCCGGAAAGAAGTGACACGTGTTCTAACTCTCCGATTTCAAACCTTAGCAACCCAGCGCAACTCTCCATCTCTACGTCAAACACTAATATTTCAAACCAACTAAATGTAACTACATCGAACGCTCCAAATTTAATAGACACTGCTTTTTACGTTGCTCTTGACAATTACAGTGGAGATAATAATTGATATTAATTAATAATTAAAATAAGGCGAAAGTATAAATAAATGTAAAATTATGTTTCAGTTGTGATAAATTTAATGAAAGTTATATTTTTTATTTTTGTTGTTAAAATTTAAAAAAAAAAACTAAGTTATGTTTTGTTTTGTTGTTAAAAATATTTAAAAAGTTAAAGTTTTGTTTTTTTCCTTAAGTACTTTTAAAAACGTTAAGTTTTGTTTCATTTGCATACAATATTATAAATTATTATGCCCGTATAAATTCATAATAAATTGTATATTTCACTCTACTTAGAATATTGTTACCTTTATTTCATCTTTGAGAAGGTCGTTGATTGCAGCACATACTTCTGGAACAATAATTGAAATGATTTGACTGGACACTTTAAACAAAAAATGTAAACTCTTATAACTATCTCCAGTAGCCAAAAATTGTAAAGTGATAGCAATTCTGGTTTTGGCAGGTATAGGTTCTCTTAATTGAGTGTGTTTTTTAGATATCACAGGTGAAATCTTGTCTAGTATATATGAGAAATCTGATGATGACATTCGTAGGAAATTTTCAAATTCGACTGAAGGTTCAAAAAGCAATTCTGCTAACATATGATCGGTACTTAGGCTGAACAATTTTAAAATAAAACATAGATAATGATATATAGAAAAAATTTGGTAAAAAAATAAGGTAAAATTTACCTTGTTCTATTTCGGTGTATTTTTGTCATCCCCCATCTCCTTTTTTTCCATGGTTTTTTAATATTTTTTTTTTTTGGTAAATATTGAGGAAATTATAGTAACTAAAAGCACACAATGCTGCCACGGCGGTTAACTCGACCACGTCCATTTTGCATAATCGTTAACGCCCAAATGAGTATAAATTTGGAGAGTGTACGTAAAGTTGGTACGAGGCGACACGAGACTACACGAGAGTGTAGAGTGTGCATTCGTGCGCTGCCTCGCCTCGCGTTAACTCGACAACTCTCGACGGGGCGACCTCGCGAGAGTGTAGAGGAAGCATTACGAAAAACGGGCCGACGTATTTTTCGTTACCCCCACTCCTGTATGGCAAGAAATTGAACTGCCATACCAATAACATTGAAAGACTATACATTTTAACTTGACACAACTTTGGGATAAATGGTCATATTACGTTAACTTTGGTATCAAAATTTTTGTTTTTATGTGTACTTCAAACTTGTATTTACAAAAAATTAAAATAAAAACTCTGAGCATTTTTATTTATTTTTGTAATAACTTAGGTTTTTTGAGTGAGAATCTAGATATTAAAATTAGGGTTTTAATTGGATACTAATTTATATTTTATTACAACAGTTATAGAATCTATTAATTGCAATAAACAGCATGATTTTAAATTAAAAAATGAAAAATATATTTATCAAGACTATCTACATCAAATTAAAAATATAATAATTAGATAATATATTATTCACCTATGGAATTGAATAGATTTTAATTTACTTTCCTTGTTCCAACTCTTTGTACATCCAAAGGCCGAACATGACAAAACCATTTTTGTATGGAAATTAACTTAAACTCTCAATTACTTTATATAATTAATAAAATGTTATTAGTAAATACACAAAACAAAAATAGTGAATACTATGCATGAGATAAGCGTACCTATTAGATTTTCTAATAGTATTCTAATATTTCTAATAGTTAGCCTGCACAATATCAGAAAACAATGCCTTTATTATGATAATTATTTTTATTTATTTCAATTATTTGAAATTTTTTACCACCTTTAAACATTTTTTAAAATTATATACAAATGACATCTATTTTATTTTATGTTATTTTTATTATGATTTCTCTCTTATAGATACTTCAAATGTATATTTTATACCTTTAGTTTAAAATATTTGGTGTATTATTCTATTAAATATTATTATGATACAAATGTATATACAAATTATTAAACGAATATTTTATATAATATATATTATAAATACCCAGCGCCGGATAGAGAAGGTATCGGCCCACCGAGTTTTAGAATTTTAACCAGCCCTAAAAATGTTAGCGGCCCATTTTTCAATAATATAAAGTCATTAATTCATATTTATATACATTTTTGAGCTGTTAAGAGTAACAGAGTTTGGGGTATTCAAATATTTTCGATTATATATTACTAAGTCGGTCTAAATTTTAAGCGGCCACTGAGTTCAACTCGGTAACTCGCCGGGTCTATCCGGGCCTGTAAATACCTATGTCAAAAAAAGTGTTACATAATTAAATTGATGCAAAGGTACATTATAAAATTAAAAAAGTCGGCAAGTGGGTACCGCTCTGCTGTACATTAGGGGGTGAGGTGGACCTCGGACTAGGGTAGATTAAATTTGAATGCAATGATAGGTATCATTGTATACGAAAAACGATTCTGAACGGAGATGATTTGTCAGTCTAGAATATATTATAATTAAATATTGTCATATATTCTATTTTGAAACAAATATTCCGATTTCATAAAAATTTAAAACTCAAACGCCCAAAACATTTTTCCTTAAAATTTTCTTCATAGCTTTTTGAAGCAAAACTTATGGAAAACTTAGTGTTGAATTTTTTAACGTTAAATATAAATACAAACAATTTTATGAATTTTGAACTACAAAATAATTTGCAAATATTCATGATTTTGACGAATTTTCTTCAAAATTTGAACTTCAAATGCTAATAAAAAAAAATAGTGCCTATGTATTCTTTTAACTTTTTAATCACTATAAGAATAACATATGAGGAACTTTGTATAAAATTTTCAAGTATTTTGATAGGGCCAAAAAAATTATCAAGTATCTACGACTTATACTTTTTGAATAATAACAAATATCAAAAATCGTTTGAGGCTAAACCGTTATTTAACGCGGTTTTGTAAAAATTTAAATTTCAAACACTCATAAAATTTTTTTGTCTGAATCCGGTAGTTTTTTTTACAGATATTTGAAGAAAAATTTATGGAGAACCTTAAAACGATGGTTTATGGTTTATTTATTTATTAGCGTTTATGGATAAACGCTTATAAAAAAAAATTGTGACTAACGATTTTTAATTTTTTTTAGCTACAATAAAAACAACTCATAAGGAACCTTGTATTACATTTTCAAAACTTTTTGGTCATCCAAAAATTTTTATCGACACTTTAAAAAAAATTTCTCAAAAAAATCAAAAATTTCAGTGGTCTATAAATAACTCAAAAAAAGTCAAAATTTTTTGAAAATTTAACTATATACAGATACCACTGACATTAAAATTTGGTGAAAATTTTAAGTATTTTCAGTGATTAGTTTTTGAATTACAACCATAAAAAAAATCGATTTGATCGAAAACTGGTTTTGCGTAAAAATTGCCGTTTTTTCGTCATTTTTTTTTTTTTTGTTTTTTCCGATTTTTTTGAAAACTGTTGGAAAATGTTAACTTTTTACCTCTATAATGCACCAAGGATATTCACTTTTACATCGGAAACCACCTCCATAGTTTGAAATTGGAGCATTATTTCGACTAGTTATGCTGTACACAGACACAAAAAAAAAAAAAAAAAACACACATCATTGTAAAATCAATACTAACATCACTTCGTTCAGAATCTAAAAAAATGTATTTAGTTGGTACTGGGCTTTTTTTTCAAGATTCATTATAATTATAAATAATATAAATTATAATATGGTATCGCATGACGAGTATTATACAATGTATACTACAGCGTGGACAATTTTGTTTTTAATAAAAATGTTGTTCAAAGTATTTATTTTTATTTTTTGTAAATACAAGTTTGAAGTACACATAAAAACAAAAATTTTGATACCAAAGTTTACGTAATACGACCATTTATCCCAGAGTTGTGTCAAGTTAAAATGTGTAGTCTTTCAATGTTATTGGTATGGAAATTCAATTTCGTGCCATACAGGAGTGGGGGTAACGAAAAATACGTCGGCCCGTTTTTACATCATAGTCCGCGCTCCAGTATATTCTTATCTATCTCAGTGCCTCCACTACATATGAGTTACATACTTTTGTTAAAATCGCTAAAATGCAAAATCGCTACACGCTATCGTAAAAACGCAAATCGCTCCCAGTGGGGCCGCAGCTTAAGGGTGACCGCACACTGGTAAAGCAAAATTTACTGAAGAAATGTAAGTCATATTTAGTCATTTTGCTTTTAGTCATAATAAAGCATTGTTGTCGCACACTAGATAAAACATAGTTAGTCAAATCAAAGTATATCAAGTAGTCGTCAAAATGTCGTCCGATGAGGAGGACGTTGCTATTCCTATTTTATGGTTTCTTTTAAGAGAAATTGAACAGGAAGAAAATAAAAAAAAACTTTGGGTTCATCCTTTGAACTTGAAACGAACTGAAAACAATACAATTAAATGTTTTATTCATGAACTTCGAAATGACGAATGTAAATTTAGAAATTTTACACGAATGAGTACCGACAAGTTTGATTATATTCTAGAAATACTTAACGATGAAATTCGAAAACCTGATACTAATTTCAAAAAAAGTATCACTCCAGAAGAGAAATTATTGGTGACATTGAGGTAAGTTAATAATACATTCTAAATAATTAGATATTAGATTCTGAGCGGAGCATAGCGAAATAATGTATTAATTTTACAATGATGTGTTTTTAAAAAAAAAATCGTTTATACAATGATTTATCATTGAATTAAAATATAACATATCCATTACAACGTCATGCTTGACAACTACTGAACAGCAGAGCGGTATCCACTTGTCCAACTTTTTTTACATTTTCATTTTTTCGCTCCACTCAGAATTTAAAATAGCAGGTAGTATAAAAATAATTCTTTTAGACTTGCGAATTCTCTTGAACGTATTACTTTTTATTGTTATACTATTATTATAATAAAATGAGTTAACACTTAATAAGGTTATATTAATTATACTTAATTTTTAACAATACTAAAAATGATAATTTATTATAATGAAAAATCAACTGTATTAATGCAAAATATAAGAACTTGAACTATCCGACGAGGAAAAATCTGGAGAACTCGCAATGTACTAATTGCATTAAATTGCTGCGGTTGTTGATTTGCATTTAACTGCTGATCTGGTGATAAATTAGGTATAATATTAGAATGTGGCGCATTATTGTATCTTGGCATTTCATACGTCGTTTCTTGGCTGTCGAGAAGCTGATCAATGGTATTTAATACAATTTTTTTGAATTGACGTTGATTTTTATCATTTAATTTTAAAAAATCTGGAATAATACTTTTAAAAAAAGAAAGTTCGGGTGTATCCTCATTATTTTTAGATTCTGAACGAAGTGATGAATGTATTGATTTTACAATGATATGTGTTTTTTTTTTTTTTATTTTTGTGTCTTACACCACGTTTTGGAGCAGTAAAAGTGCTCCGATTTTAAAAAGTGGACCCTGTTTCGGATAGGAAGTGAATGTAGTTTGTACTTTGGGGGGTCAAAAGTAAAAAATTTCCAATAGTTTTCAAAAGCGCCGGGAAAAACCAAAAAAAAATGACGGAAAAACGGGAATTTTAACGCAAAACCAGTTTTCGACCAAATCGATTTTTTTTTATGGTTGTAATTCAAAAACTAATCACTGAAAATACTTGAAATTTTCACCAAATGTTAATGTCAGTGGTATCCGTATATAGTTAAATTTTCAAAAAATTTTGACTTTTTTTGAGTTATTTATAGACCACTGAAATTTTCGATTTTTTTGAGAAATTTTTTTTAAAGTGTCGATAAAAAATTTTTGGATGACCAAAAAGTTTTGAAAATTTAATACAAGGTTCCTTATGAGTTGTTTTTAATGTAGCTAAAAAAAATTAAAAATCGTTAGTCACAATTTTTTTTTATAAGCGTTTTTAGTTCAAATTTTTACGAAATCTG
Source organism: Aphis gossypii (assembly GCF_020184175.1). Lineage (NCBI taxonomy): Eukaryota > Metazoa > Arthropoda > Insecta > Hemiptera > Aphididae > Aphis > Aphis gossypii. Next base: position 21,438 of record NW_026083265.1, read on the forward strand.
TCGAAAACGCGAAAATTTGCAAGTAATTTTGAAGTTGAAAAATCATAAAATTTTTTTCTTTTATAACTAAGTTTTGAAAATTTGGTACAAGGTTTTCCATACATTTTTCTTCAAATATCTGTAAAAAAAACTCTACCGGATTCAGACAAAAAATTTTTATGAGTGTTTGAAATTTAAATTTTTACAAAAACCGCGTTAAATAACAGTTTAGCCTCAAACGATATTTGATATTTGTTATTATTCAAAAAGTATAAGTCGTAGATACTTGAAAATTTTACCAGTTATTAAGATTCGCGTTTTCTTTACGTGATTTAATTTTCAAAATATTTTTTAATATAAGCTGGTTTTTTTAAACCACCTTTTTCACCAACCACTAGAAATTATATCCTAGGCTGACAAATCATCTTCGTTCAGAATCGTTTTTCGTATACAATGATAACTATCATTGGATTCAAATTTAACACTCCTATAATATATAATAATGATCCATACGGCACCTAATGTACAGCAGAGCGGTACTCACTTGCCCACTTTTTTTATTTTAGATTTTATTTGGAATGTTTGTTGCCCGAAATTGTAGATACGCATTATGGAAAAAGAATGTTAATTACTGATATAAGAGAGCCAGTTTATATTTTGAATGGTCAAAAAAAAAAAAAAAAAATCAATGAAATTATTTGTTACCTATCAAAATATCAAATACGTAAAACGGTATCTAATTTCCATTATTTTTTATATTTTATTATAAAATATGGTATGTCTACCCTGTATAATACATCGTGTAATTGTTTTGTATAACTATAATAAATTTCAAGCAATTAAATTATGTTTAGTAACTACCTAGTATAATTTACAAAAAATCATAATTTTTCACTTATCAATATATAATAGCTACCTATGTTATAATTGGATATAGGTACTTTAAATTTTATTTAAAATTTTTTTGTGTTTGAGATTACATGCTTGCTGTGATGGTATGTAAAATATTTAAGTAAATAGTACTTTAATACAGAATTTCATCTATTCTGAGCCCTGAGGTACTGTTGTATATTAAGGTACTAAGTAAATCCATGTCTGATGGACTAAATTTAGCATAATATTCCTGGACTAGAACATTGTGATGCAACAATAAAGTTCACTGAGATTATGAACGAATGAACGATAATATGTTTGATGCTTTAAATGCAAAATGTCCATTTCAAGGAGTGCGACCAGGATCAAAAAATTTACAAGTTAGAAATGTGTACAAGTATGAAGTGCATAACTAATGCTTGCTTTTTTGGATTTTGTGGCTTGATGTGTTTCTATTTTAATAATTAATTAACAATTCTATAGTAATATGATATAAAATAGTGATAAACTGATAACTGATAATGATAACAACGGATAAATTATAGTAATATTTTAAATAAAATACCGATATAGCAATACTAAAATCAAATGAAATAAAAAAAAATTATATTCTAAGATTCATGAGACAGTACCTGATCGCCTACAATATATTTCAAAAAGTTATATCAACACAATTACCAGTCAAAATTATGAACACCGAATGAGCAACCGTGAATAATTGTTGTGAAGTACAGGTAAAATAGGTAAATAAATGGTAAGAATCATCAATAAATTTTTATTATTTTTTTTATTTCCGGTAAATGATATTCTATTGCCGTCGTTGATTACAGCTTTAGCTACAATACATTACTCTTATGAAACTAACATACGCCGACGCGGATAATATTATACAGAAATAAGGGACTAGACAGTTTTTAATTTAACAACTCTACTAATAAAGTATATAGTATGATCAGCTATTAAATTAAATGAAGGTACGTAAGTGAATACAAATAATTCATGTTTAATTTCAGATAGAAAAGAGGAACAGCTGTGTGATTCCAGTACAATCCATAACAGCAAAGCAGTAAACGAGAAAAAAACCGTCGAGCAGCTCCCATCAATAAATACACTTGTCATATAACAAGGAAACCCATCACAATGAAAAAAGGAATTGAAGTGATGAACAGAATATTATTTAATTTTTTGATACGTAACTTGTTAGATTAGCAAAAACCATTTTGTATTATTAGTCTATACAAACATGCACTTTTACATTTTAGAAAAATAGTGCATTGCACCAGTTCTTTTCCCACCTCTCTGAGTATAATTTCTATCTTATTATTATTACGTATTTCAAGGCAAACATTTTTAATAACTCCTTGTATTTTATTAATTATAGAATAAAAATATCATGGTATTCAAATACAGGAATCTCAATAAATACCAACACCGCTTATAGAAAGACTCAGGAACTACCTCAGTAATAACTACAGCAGTAACCACGCATATACTATGAAACATGAACTAAATTTTTCACGCAGGTTTCAATCTGGAGAAAAAAGTGAACGTAAAAATGAATGAACACTAAGGGACTGGACTTTTTTTTATAATTTGTTGGGACATAAAGGTAAAACATTAATCGTATTATGTTTTAGATAGTCAAAATAAACAGCTAGATGATTCAAGCACAATGTCAATAGTAGCAAAGCAGATATAAAGGAAAAAACACTTATAGCAGCAACAATCCACAAGTACACAAACCAAAAAACAAGGAAATCAAGAGTGGAAAACAGAATCAAGACAACCAGCAGAATATTATTTTATTATTTTGATGAAAAACCTGTAACATAAGCCCTAACCATTTCATAAAATTACCATTAGAATTAGAACCATAAAATTCATACTTAAATGTGGAGTATTTTTAATATTTTTAAATTTTTAAACATTAGATTCATATTTAAATTTAGAGTAACTATAATATAACTCATTGAATAAAATGATAATACCAAATTAAAAAAAGTATAATCTTCCTTAAAGTTATTAATTTTTATATGTGTGTAAATATGTCAATTTCATTTTTAATTTTTTTGGTTGAGTTCTTGTCTTTAGAAATTCCAACATTGGTTCCACCACTCTTTCACTGGCTAACATTTTTCGATTTGTTCTTGGTTTTTTAAATAATGGTTCATTACTAGATTTTTCATTTTCTGCATCTTCATTAACTATTGTTTGTGAAATCACTTCTTGTTCAACTGTTTCTAAATTTTGTTCAGCATCTGGCACTATAGGTTCTTCAACGAAACTATCGTTTTCTATGTTATCTATATGGGAACTATTCAAATTGCTTTCCATTTTTTTGTGTTGCAACACGTAATCAGAGAAAACAACATATTATCAAACAAATACCATTTTCTTTTTCTTGATGATGCTCCGGACCCAGATGGCAATTTTTTTTGTTCACGCAGCTGCCTTGAAAATGAATTTCGAAGTGTGGTCCATTTTACCTTGCATTCATTAGCTGTAATTAATCAACAAATTAGATACTAATTACAATACAATTTGTATTAATATTTTGTTTTATTTGATTTTTTTAATGTTTTTAGTTATTTGGCAACGGGAGAGCGATTACCAATTTCGCCTAGGTGTTACGACAATAGGATTGATAACTAATGAAGTATGTATTGCTATATGGAAATTATTATCACCCATTTATTTGCCAACGCCTAGAGAAGAGACTGGATAAAAATTTCAAATGAGTTCAATAAAATTTGGAATTTTCCTAATTGCACAGGAGCAATTGATGGTAAGCACATTGCTATTCAATGTCCACCATGTGCTGGTTCCGAGTATTTTAATTATAAAGGTTTTCACTCAATTGTGCTTCAAGCAGTGGTTGATGTTCACGCAAAATTTATAACAATCGATGTTGGGGATTATGGCCGGTCCAGTGACAGTGGAATATTTAAAGAATCTAGTTTTGGTGAAATGTTACTACACAATGAATTAAATTTGCCACCACCAAGAAAAATTCATAATGACATCAATGAAGAATATCCTTTTGTGTTTGTTGGGGATGAAGCATACCCTTTATTACCATGCCTGATGAGACCTTTTCCGCGTAGGAACTTAACAAACGAAAAACGTATTTTTAACTATCGACAGTCACGGGCAAGACAAGACGAATAGTAGAATGCGCATTCGGAATTATGGTTAAGAAATTTAAAGCGTTGGAAAACAAAATTGTGGTTGGCCCAGAAAAAGCTACCCAAATTGTAAAAGCTATTTGTGTATTACATAACTTAATTATGACGAGAGAGCAACATTGTATTGATATTCAAGAATTTATAAATTCTCAAGAACAGAATGATATAATTGAACAAGATATCAGTAGAATTAGATCTTCTAATAATAGATCTTCCACAGCAGCAATATCATTTCGAAATAAATTTACAGAATATTTTAATTCAAATAAAGGTTCTGTATCCTGGCAAAATATATACACTGTATAGTAAAATTATTAAATAATAAAGAATTGATCAATTAATAACTGTTTTAAGTACCTACTTAATTATATATTATTATTACTATCGTGATTTATGTAGAGTAGAAAATAAAAAAATAAATAAAATAACATATTATAATAATTTATAATAACATAATATTATAATAGAAATATAAAGACCTGGTATTTTTAGAATATCCGATATTTCTTTCCACAATTGCTCCTGTATGTTTCTGTTGCTATAATTTTTGTGTTTGTAATCATAAAGACACTGACGTTCTTGGACTAATGATATTAAATCTTCTATGTTCATTTCATGCTCAATCGACATTAATCCTATTGAATAAAATAATGTGCAATCATAGATATTTCACTGCTCGAAAAACTTTTTGTGGAAATCCCAGAATAAAAAAATAATGCTTATAAATATGCTAACATATTTTGAACTATTATATCTATTATATTATAGTTTAAAATATTTAGTTTGTACAAATGTTATAGATATTTATATTTTTTTCACAAATTATTACTTAAAAATAAAGTAGATATAGTGTATAATGTATAATATATAATATATAATGTATAATTACCTTTATATTGTAGACGATTTAGCATAAATAAATAATATTTGGCATAATTTTGATATAATTCTCCAGTGACTGCTTGATAATGATTATAATGAAAATAATGAAAATAGCGCACGTTCTATTTCAATAAAACAATATTAGTCATGACTGAAGACAAAAATGTTTTGTTTTGACTACACTTTATCAGTGTGCGTGTTTTCCATAAAGTATAAAGGTTTTATTTTTTATTAGTCATAATAAAGCGACTTTAGTCGCTTTAAAGCAGTTTTGCTTTACCAGTGTGCGGTCACCCTAACCGGCCTAACCTATCACAGAATCCTAACGCCTAATCTTATCGACTACAGTTTGAGTTGAAAACAGACGCCGAATCTCAAACACTTAAACCATTTCTGTGCTGCGACGAATTTTTCGTTTAAATCAGTTGTAATAATTAGATTTGTATAATTCGTGTGTAAGAAAGCTTACATTAATTGTCTATTTAATATAACGTTTCTCAAAGCAACGTACTCTTGAAACACTCATACTGTTAATGTCAAATGGTTTTATATGTTTTTCAAATTCAAAATTTCATTATCTCGTAGACATTGCATTTACCTATTTATGTTATACATCGTTGTATATCTACTTTGTTAAATGATTTTAAATGTTTATTACGTATAAAAATTGTTTTTTACGCACCGTAAAACATTCTTTAAATCTCATACAACACGTACCTATTTTTTTTCATTTTTTCATTTTTATATTATATATATTCATACGTTTTGTACAACTAAATTATATTGTATACTTATATCACATGTTAATAAATGTTTATTGTGCTGTAGTACCATACATTGGAATTTTTTTTATTTTTTTTATATATTTTTTTTAATTAGGTACATTATGTCTTACCACTACATATATATATATATATATATTGTGCAATTGCATCTTATTATTATATACGTATTTTCCGTGTCTATGATATTGGTGTTCTTAATAATTCCCAAACATAATATATGTATTTACCCACACAGCATTTGTAAGATATTAAAAAACATTAAATATTTTTAATAATTTAAAAACATTTTATGATTGTATTATCAAAAATATTTTTAAGTAAATGTCTTTAGTATATTTTCTATGGGTGGGTTGCATAAACGTTCATTAGCGATTTACAGAGCTGTTAACACACTAACGATCCGTTAAAAAAAATTGGGTGTTGCTTGAACGACTGTTAACGTTAACGGGTCTGTAAATTATCGGCTATTGGACCTGTAAACTATAGGTCCGATTTTGGTTCGATAACTTTTAACGATCCGTTAAATATGGTGATAAGTAGGGCAGAGGACTTATAGCTCTAAAAAAGCTCTGAATATGCAAGCACATATGCACTTAAAAACCCCATAATATGCACTTAAATATGCATTTAAAAATTTTTTTTAGCTTTTTTATTTATAAGTGTTAAAAATAAATAGGATTTAAAAATAGTCAAAATAATTACATAATTTAAATATATTTTATAAAATAGCCAAATAAACAAAATACATTTTTCTAATTTTTACTTCTTCTTCTGGCACTATAAAAAATAAAATCCATGATTTAGTAAAAATAATTTAGCTGATACATATTTAATTAATGTTAATAAAACTTTTACCTTGAAAATTGCATTGAACGATCAAATGTTTTTTTAAATTTTCAAACTGAAAAGATTGTCGGTTGTCTGCCAAAAGAACTTTGAACATTGAGAATGACCTTTCAACCTCGACAGAGTTAACTGGAGCGTATTTAAAGTAGATCAAATCGTTTGTGCTTAAATTTTCGGGGAGTTCGTCCATTGAAATTTCTTCACCATTTAAAATTTTTGAAATTCGAATTAAACTTTGATATCCAATATTTTTTTTCAGAACATCATTCATCTTTTCTTTAACAATTTTTCCAATTGGACCAGGGACTTGACTCAATTTCAAATTAACATTTTGCACTGCATCGATTGCATGACTAAGTAAAATATTTTTTGTTTCAAGACTGGTAATTGTATCAGGTAAAATCCAAATGTGACTTGATAAATACTAAATTGGCTGCAAGGCTTGCTTCAGAAAAATACTTTTGTGATTTTGCAATAGAAATAGCGTCTTCTTTATCCAAAGCGTCGACAATAGATTTAATAATTTCAAGGTATTCACAGTAATAAACAGCGGCTCTTATCCACGTCCCCCATCTTGTTAAAATAGGTGCTGGTGGTAGTGGAATATTGGGCGCTTTGTCTTTAAATATTGCAACACGATAAGGCGCCTTCAAAAATACTTTTTTGACATTTGCGATGATCTTATCGACTTTGCAATAATTTGAACGAATTTTTTCAGCAATAAGATGAAGCCCGTGCACAATACAAGTAACGTGAATAACTTTAGGATAAAATACTTGAATTGACTTCCCGGATTTCACCATATAAGGCGCCGCATCACTTAAAAACAATAGAACGTCGTCGTAACGCACTTCTTCTGGCCACAATAGATGCATTGAATTATCAAATAATTTCGCAATAGTCGAATGATTAGCTTTGGTCAGTACTTCGGAATTCAATAAAAATGTCTGGCCTGGACCATCGGTTTCAAGAGTACCGATTACTACATTTGCGATGTATCGGCCTAATGAGTCGGTGGTCTCATCTATCGATACCCAAATCTTTTTACCAGTGATAGCATTTCTAATTTTATTCATAGTTTCAGAATAAATTTCATCGACATAGCCTTTGCGTAGAGTAGTAATGGCCGGAATTTGTTTCCCCGTATATTTTTCCAAAAATTGTTTAAATTGAATGTTACCTAGCTTATTAAGAGGTATGTTGGCTGATAGCATCGCAGAACATAAGTCTTTATTGAAAGATGATTTTTTAGAATTACTCACCAATTGTTGTACTTTTCCCAATTCATATACATTTTGGTTTTTTTCTTTACGCATGATTGATTTTTTGTGTTTGTCTGTATTAATGTGTTGCGTAACATTAAATCGTTTTTCACTTCCTATTTTAACGTCACAATACTTACAGTACAGGACTTTACCGTCGTCGTCGAAAATGTACAGGCACCAAATCAGACACAAAACGTTTTAACCGACTACTTAAAGGCTGTTTATCTTCGGCATTTTTTTATTACAAATAAAAATATTCAAATAAATTTAACACGAATGTACATTCCGCAGAACTAACTAGTGACTGAGACTAAAATATACTAAAATATTGATTATTGTCGTTTCTAGAAACGTTTTATAAATAAATCCTTATCGAATAAAAGCCCGCATGGTGCGCACACTGCTCAGTAAGCAGCGATGTCGTATGTTAGTGGACGACGTTATAATATTGTCATCTATCTATTAATAAAATTAATTACAGCAAACTAATATTATTGGTATATCGGCGATTCTCTGCAAAACGCTTCTATGAAAAATATGTGCCCACGGACAGTCAAAAACCATATTATACAACAAAAATTTAAAATAAATAAATTTTTCTCCGAACATTTTGACTGTATTATTTGAAATAAAAATGTCGATGTGGAAAAAATTGAATTAAGTTAAATATGTCTTAAAAAGTATAAAATAGCGTATAAAAGTGTAAAATATGCCCTAAAAACAAAAAAGACTAAAAATATGCATTTGTATGCAAAATAAAATTTCAAAACTAGCTTTATGAAAGCATGAAACGTATTTATTTCGTACTCTGCTATTTTTGTGACTGTGTAAAACAAATATGCAAATGCTACAAGTCCTTTGCCCTAGTGATAAGAAATATTAAAATTTCTTATCAGCCACATTTTTATTTATTATAATATATTAGTATTAATAAAATACACATTCAAAAAATATATTGTTCTTTTACTTTTTACTATAACACTCATAAAATATGTCTTTATCTGATTCTGATTCATCGAGTGATGATGATTTTGTTATTGAGGTGCTTCGTGTGTTACCAAGACCACGTTTTTTTCGTGATAGATCCAATCCATTTACAGAATATGATGATATAGATTTTAAGCAGCGATTTAGGTACCTACTTATAAAATATTTGTTTTTACTATTTTCCCATATAATAGATGGTAATGCCCTCCATTTAGACCGGATATTTGGTCTAAAAATGCAGTCTTGTAAAGAATGCTTTTATTTTGTATTTTAATAATTGAGAATTAAGGTGTTCAGATAGTTTTATTTGAATACTTTACAAGACTCTAAAAATGGGTAAACACAAATAAATGTCTCTATTTTCATACTCGAGTAATGTTTATCAGGTTGTCTAAAACAATGTTGATTAAATTACTGGACATGGTTCAAGATGATTTATGTCAAAATACACAACGCAATATGTCACTGTCACTAATATTGCAGCTTTTGATTACGCTTAGATATTATGCAACTGGTGCTTTTCAGGTGAATATTTTAGATTTTTATGTATGCCCCCGATGAAGCATTTTTAACTATTGTATATATAAAAATATATATGTCAAATTTTAGGCAGTTCTGGGAGACCATATACGAATCCACAAATCAACAGTGTGTCGTATCATAAAAAAAGTGTCTACATGTATAGCGTCACTTAAACCAAAATACATTCAAATGCCAAAAACAGAAGCTGACAGAAAATTAGTCTATTAAAATTTCCATAAAATGCGCCAATTTCCTAAAGTTATTGGAGCAATAGATTGTACACATATCAGAATCCAATCTCCCAATAAAAATATTGGAGAAAGATTCCGCAATAGGAAAGGCTATTTTTCTATTAACGTCCAAGCCGTATGCAACAGTAATTTGCTGTTCACAAATATTGTGGCTCAGTTAGTGATAATTTAATGCAAAAAACTAGTCACTTATTAATTATTATTGATATTATTTTATTTTCTATTGATATACAAACATTATTAGATGGCCTGGTTCAATCCACGACTCAACAATAATTGACAATTCTTTATTAAGAGCTCAATTGGAGAATAATGAATTTGAAGATGCTTGTGGGAGATGGAGGTTATGCATGTCGCAATTATATGATTAAACCTCTTTCCAACCCTACTACTGAAGCAGAAGTACAATATCAAGTAAGAAAACCATATGATAATTTCATAAAACAGCTACAATATGTGTTGCCCTGTACAAAGCAATAACTGCAGTATTTAAAAGTATTTGAATACTTGTATTTGAATACTTTTTTTTATATTTCAAATACTTTTAAATATTTTTTGACTAATATAATATTTTAAATACTCATAAAATACTTTTTATTTCTATTTTTACTATACTAAATACTTTTTTCTTTCTAGTCTACTCCAAATTCTAATTACCAATATTTCAGAATGTACTATTTAATTTTGTTTCTAAAATATGATTTTATAATGGATCTAACTTCTGAGAATTTATAAATTAGGTTTTAAAAGAAAGTATTTGAAAACGTATTTTAAACACAAAGTACACCAAGTATTTAAATAACTATTCTGATTATATTTGAAAAGTATTCTTAACAAGACTGGCAATAAGATATTATCATATTTTTAGAAAGCACAAATCGGCACAAGAAATGTCATCGAAAGAACATTCGGTGTTTGGAAAAGGCGGTTTCCTGTGCTATCTGTTGGAATTCGAACTCAAATCCCAACTACTCTTGTAACTATTATAGCTACAGCAGTATTGCATAATATGCTTATCAAATCAAATGATCCTCTACCTGTAGACGAAACTCTCTTAATTGATGATTTGCGTCAACAAGTTCCTGTCGTTCTTGTTCCCCAAACTGGGAACATTAAAGGCAGAACATTAATTGACACTGTATTTTCATGAATAGAAATAATATTAAGAGGACGTCACATGTATTGTCTACAACATACAAATGTACAATATTTATATGTATTTTTTTTTTATTATTAAATAATAACTGAATTACAATATTTCCTTGTAATAACAATAAACATCTTTGTATTTCTAAAGACAAATAACACAAAAAATATAAAACATAAAAATTATTTCTAAACTTTGAAACATAAAATTAAATAATAAATGAATCCAAATAAGTAATTGGACATACCAGTCTTTATTTTCCCACTAGAGATGGTCATTTTATAAAATATATAAAATAATAATAATAATAATAATACACATAATAAACTCACTGTTTAAAGTTGTCAACCCTTGAAAGACATATTATTACATTTCTTAATATAGCTGTATAATGTTTGTTCTAAATATGTACCTACTACAAAATAATTAGTTATTTGCAAATTTTTCTTTTTCTAAATGCAAAATGTCTTCTTGTAGTTGTAATTGTTTTTTTTTTTAATCCATTTCCATTTGTTTAGTTGCAAGTTCAGTATCTAGTATTTTAATTGTTATTTCAGCCGCTTGAAGTTCTAATTTTGCTTTTTTCATTTTTATATCTTGCAACTCTGACAAAAACTCATTTTTAGCTTCCACTTTATTCGTTCTTTTTTTTTTTAACTCTTGTAACCCTTCACAAACGGTTTTTTGTGTTGAATGATATTGTCCTTTAGGAGCAGTTACATTTTTACTATTTTTTTTTGCTGATGTTTGATCTGGAATAGTGTTGGATGGTTTTGATTTTAGCATAACACTTGCATTTGATGTAACTGTTTCGCATTTTTCGTTTGATAAAATCTTACCTAAAGGATAATTTATAAATGAACATAGACATAAGACATAACTAATATCTGTGTTTATGTTACCTATAACTATTATGTGATTGCTTACCCCAGTTGATTTGTTGAGTACCAGCATATGTTAAATCTTCTAAAGAAACATTAAACTCATCCATTTCTTCATTGTCGAAAGTAATAACTTCTACATTATCCATACTATAATTGTCATCCTGGATATTTTTGAAATGGTCTGTATTATGGTTTTCTATCAGTTCTAGAATTAGTTGTTTAACAAAAGTTATATTTTCAATTTAGTCTATGTAAATTATAATAATAGCCAATGTTCAACCTGTATAGCTAAAATCATTGTCGTGTGGATTCACAAGAGGTTCTATTCGGTCACCTATAATTCCCAAAACCTGTTCACTGACACCTGACATTGTTTTTGAGTACTTTCCACCCCCAGTTTTATATCTTTCAACCTGCATTTATTAAATACCATAATTATTATTTTATTTTAATATTACAAACCAAATTAAGTAATACTTTATCATTTTTATTTTCTTTTTTTGCCGTTTTGTTCAAATTTTCATGAATTTGCTTGATTTCATCAACTGTTTTAAAACCAGATGTTTGATGAAGATTGTATGTTTCTGTAATATTTGACCATACTTCATCTAGTTGATACGGACGACTATTTAACTAAGTAAACATGAAACATTATAATCAACTGCTTTGCGTAATTTTAAAACTTATTTCAGATTAATGATGGATCAAGCAATTTAGCAATGCTGAACATACCTACATAAGGAATATACAATTAATTCCCAAAACATAATAGATATATGTTGCATGATATTGAAATTTTTAGATCAACCTAGTAATTAAATTGTTAAAATTCTATGTTTTTAGTTAATATATTTTATGTTTTTTGTTCAGTTATTTTATTATCTCCTAAAGATTACCAAATTTTGATTATTATTTTCATTCATAATAGGTATTAGGTATCATTAAAAAGTTGCTTATTTTATTTCTGCATTTATTCAGGTATTTATAATTGGATTAGAGTTTTTATGTAAGTTACCAAATTGTTTAGCAGATACTTATAACTTATCTGTTTTTATTTACATAATTTGTTTATAGAAAATAAAAGTTCCTGTGATATTTTTTTGCATTTAATAATTACTATTTACTATTTACTACTTACTATTTCTGAACGGCATGACTGTACTAAATCTACAATTACTAATTGGTCTTCATCAGTGATATCTTTCATACATTTATACATTGAAACCTATGTTTAAAACAGTAGTGGTTATTTTAAATATAATTTATATAAAATAAAAATTTACTTTATCAGAAATCAGTTCTTTTTTGGCTCGTCTCTTTGCCATATCATAAACATTTTTTAATTGAGTTACTGTTCTTTTTCCAGTTTCTGAGTTCTTGTTATTGTACTGACAAGTTATATACTCCCACGACTGGGTTTTCCTCTTTATGTTAATAGAATCAGTCTAAAATGCATATTCATTTTTAGTATGATTATCTCATTGCAATTTATAATTAACTATAAGGTTACCAGTCAAACACATACCTTAATATTTTCAATTACGTTCTTATGAGGAATTATTAATTCCATTAACATTTCCTTTTCTTTTTCGGTAAAGTTTTTATTTCTCAAACGTTTGATAGCCGAAGCGCCCGTAGCCATCATCAACGAATAAACACACGACGTGCCGTTTAATATAATATTATTATATAATAATATAGTAATATATAGTGATATTGTAAAAACGAAAAATATTAGCACAGAAAATGGTACAGTATACACGATGTTTGAATATTTTTCGAAAATATTTATAAATTATTAATTTACACTTGATAATATAATCAGCAATCATTGTAATCAAATTAAATGTGGTATAATTTATTTGGTAGTTATGGTTATCAATAAAATACAAAATAATAATAATCTTTTATGCAACTCATTTTTTTTTTTACAAGCCGTTAACGAGTTAACGAGTGATTAAGTTACAGGTCCGTTAAAACATTTACAGACTGGTCTTTATGCAACCGGCCCTAAGTATTGTAGTGATCTCTCACTATCGTTTATAAATGAGTGCTTGACATCTGCAGTTGGATCAAGTTGTCGAGAAAAGATTACGGGTTTTAAAAGTGAGACAAAGACACAATGTTAATACAAGAGTTTATTAAAATTAAAGTTATAATTTGTTACAATAAAACAAGTGTATAAGAATTTGAGGACAGCACGTTAAGTAGCTGCCCGAGAAAAAGTTAATCTAAAATTTGGACATAGACTAGCTCTATGTGGATGTGAAACTAATTCTAAAAATTAAGACGGACAGAGACCTGTATTTATATGGTTCTCTGTACCCCCTGGTTGTACATGATAGAGACTAGGAAATGGACAAAAAGGTGTGTTATAGAATGTTGTCATTGTAGCTACAAAAGTGGTTTTGCGCCCAAGACACTTAACCCTGGATCGGACTTGTTGTTGTGCTATTATACCAAGGCGTGCGCATCTATGATTTATGTGCATGGCTTGTTTGTCAAAAGGACAAGAAAAAGTTGTTTGTGGCTGTGTTTTCCCATACGCTTTGATTCTTGGAAATTGCCATCAAATTTAATTACGTATTGCTACGAGTATGATAATAAAATATTTAAATGTGAAGAACCTCGTAGTATATGTAAATGAGTTAAAATAGAAAAAATAGTGAGACGACTCCGTCGGCTTACTACAGTATCTTTAAAAATATATATTATTTGAAATATTTTTGAAACGTTTAGTTATCATCTTGAAAAATATATATTTTGTGAAATATATTTAAAACATTTAGTTATCATCTCAAAAAATATATACATTGTGAAATATATTTAAATCGTTTAGTTATCATTTTAACAAATATATTTTATATAGGTAAGTACTTAATTAATATATATATATATTACTAGCTGACCCCGTGCACTTCGTTGCCCGTTAAAAATGCAAATTCTATATAATATGATTCGAATTTTGATTAGTTTGTTATTAACTATTCGGTTTAACGGTGTTCAAAACTTAGACATTTTCATTGACTGTTTTGATTCTCAAAAATCTTGTGAAAGTACCACTTTAATATGCGAATTTTGAAAAATGCTTTCTTATTACACACTAAATTTGTGATACGATTTTACGAATGTACCGTGTAAATTGTAAGCATCGATCTATCATTGTTCAGGCTCTACGTTTGACAGTCAGTGAGTTACTCAAGTCATAATATTAGAGTTATTCTGCTTACCGTTGCCGTGAGACTCTCTTATGATTATGAGAGCAGTATATTATCATGTAGGCAATCCACACGTGGTGGATTGCGGACCCCGCGAGATGTGTATAAAAAGTTTATAATTTCTAACACTTAAGTTTCAAAGTTCTGTCATTTTTTTTTTACTACAGTGGGTAAAATACAATAATGTGCCATCTCGTGGTTTTTGTATTGTTGCCTGTTGGTAAAACAATAAAACTTAGTATAACTTGTTATGTTAGTCTATTGCTGTGAATTTGAAATTTACTGTGACAACGAATCATCAGTTCCAGAATATTATCGGCGCTCGCCACATATTATTAATAATAAATATTGAAAAAAAAACTATTCTATATTTTAAGTTGGACCATATTATAAATGGTTACCAAATTTTATCAAAATCCGTTCAGTAGTTTCGGAGTTTATCGCGAATATACATCGTGACACGAAATTTTTATATATATAGATATTATAATAACTATATAAAATGTTTGCCGTCACTATATATATATTATATTTTTTGGTTACTGGCCGTTATTATTATATTGAATCAGGACATATTTTGTACCGCAATAATCACATAAGAAAATGCGAAACTATATAGTTATTATTATTAGATGGAGTTTAGGCGTATATAAACTGCTGCAATTCTTGATTTTTATTTTAATGATTCCATCCCAACTAAATATTATAGTATAATAAATATTATATGACTCTAAATAAAATGTAGGTATTTAGATACAGGATGGTATTTATTATAGGTATAGTAGGTATACGTATATATTTACTACAATGCGAGTATGGTACACAATAATAATATAATATTATATATATACATTATATTAACTGATACTATGAAATAAATAATAATGATTCGTTAACGTCAATACGAAAATTCCCACACGTGACGCGTTGAGAGGTATCGAAATAGACTTATATAAGTCTATGGGGGGCCCGCATACAAAACAGTATAATAATTACCGGGACCCGTACTATTCGGGACAGATTTTATCAAGAAATAACTTTAACGAATGTATGATAATGTATTGGACACCATTTTTTGGGATTAATATTTGTAAGGATCCGTACTTTTCAGGACAAAATTTCTTTAATTAATTTCTTTACAGGATTGGTATACATATGAAAATTTTATTGCGGAATGATACTAATCGGAAAATTCAAAATATAATATATATTTTTATGGTTAACCGATGCTAACATGTTATTAACCAATGAAACAACTGCGGTATGTTATCATTTATCAGTGATATCCTTGATCTAAGGTGATATCATTAGGTATATTATTTAAATTACAAATTACTATGTCACGTAGCACAGATTTAATAATAATAGTAAAATAGGGAAACAAACAAATAAAAGAAACAACAGCAAATGTATATGATATTAAAGGGGAAATTAATATAATAATAATAATATTAAAGAAACTGTGTTTTCCTATAAGGATAATAATAACAATAATATAACCACCGGAGGTGCGGAGGCACAACTGCACAAAGAAAAAGTTATAACGACAAGGAAAAGTCCTCGTAAAAATATATACTTATAATCTTAATATATATATCAGATATAATATTCGACTGTCGCGACAGATGCGGTCTGATGATCGGCGGACGGAGACGAAGCGTAATGCGCGGTTAAAGACAGACAAAAACGCCGCCGAAGCCGGGAGCTTCGAGGCTCATCGCCGACTCAGAAACTGGTTCGATTAATCTCTCGGGTGTCCCGATTGATTATCGAACGAGTGGTGATACCTAGGCAAGGGTATCTAGCGGGTGAGATCGCGGTATTCGTGCGACACGACCGTGTCAACTATGTACAATTATTAATTATAATAATAATTATTTATTTTTGAACTATTAAAATAATCATTCAGACAGTTAGACTACTTAGACTAGAAATTAGTACTACAGTGAAACACTTGAAAATAGCGAATATCTCCCAATAACTTTCTACAATCTGAACTCACCAAGGAGCGAACGCCTCAGAATAATGGACAACATTTCAGCGACAGAGTGTCCGAAGAAGTGAGATTTCACAGATATGATTTTTATGTGTTTATCAATACTTTTATTACTTGTATAAGACAAGTAACATGTGTACTAGTAATAGGTGGCTTTTCTAGTATAACTTACAAGTTACAAGATGTTAGTTCTATACCACTACAGAATCCAGTAATAGCATTATTCCTTTAGTCTTATTAGTGTATTATGTTAAAAACAAGTAACTACATACAGCAGAATATTATTAATTTAAATATTTTGTAAGTCACCAGATAACTTTATACATTGGCACAACACTGATAATTAGTGGTTCATTATATTCAATGTTATTAACTCAATATACCAATAAATCAACAATCATTATTATACATTTTAAAATGGATATTATTTAATCAAATTACAAAACAATTAAATTATTTAGTATTGATGGTTCTCTTCTGTGCCAAGTTATCTGACTACGACTGTATAATGTCTCGGTTATTAACATTTTTTATGTACCTAAAAAATATACAATATGTTATAATAGGTTCATTTATTAATTTTACATAGGTAGGTCGTAGGTAGGTTAATAAAATTAAATAAATATCTACTAGTAAAACCTAAATAATTAATAATTGTATTTTAGGTACCAAATACTAACAATTTAACTATTGTTAAAGACATTTTATTAATTTTTGTCACTTTTAATTAAATCAATTATATGTTTAATTATATATTTTAAATAGTTATATATATGAAAGAAAAATGAATACAATATTAATAAATTATGGCTTTAAAAAGAATTTGTGAAATAGAATTACCACAGAATTTTTAGGTTTCACCTATTCTGTGTCATAACTAAAAAATAATCCTACCAACTAAACTTAATCATATACCTACTCTCATAACTAGAGTGAGAGGAACTCCACAAACTGGACAGTTATTTTGAATCCCTGCCAAACATGCTTCACTTCCACATAGAACTTTATGTCCGCAAGGGACTATAACATGTGTACTTTCTTCAGTACAAATTATACACGTTTGTTGGTTTAGTGGAAGTGGTTGCAATGGTTCATTACGATTATAATATACAAATGGTAAATGTTGTCTCTCTTCTTCCCTTTCTGCAGCTATTATTTCCCCGTATTCAATTTCAATCAGATCCAAATCTTCTGGAATTATATAGACATTTTCATTGTCTATAATAAAAATGTAATGCATCCAGTGGCGGATCCAGGGGAGGGGCACAGGGGCACGTGCCCCCCCTGTCAATTTTCTATCGACATTTTTTTTTATTTTAGTATGAATATCATATAAATAAAAAATATAGTTATAAATAAGAATAATACTACATAGTAACTATTAGTAAAATCATTAATTAGGTACATTTAAACTGATAAAAGGAGTTACAGCTTAGTATCTTATCGTTCTCTATTTATATCTATTAGGCCCGGAGCACACGTCTTGTATTATCTTAACGCACGACACCGCTGCGACGCCGCGACAACGACGTGGTATAGGTACTTACAATTTAGTTTCGTACTGACCGTACTGCACACAAGCACACAGCATTGTTATAACAGTTATTTTTATAAAATAATAGTGTAATTGTGAAATTCCTACAGACGAAGAGCTACGCTTCAACGCTAAATGTAAGATTACATTTTTTAATTTCATAACAATACAACCAAAATTGGCACTATTAAACCATTTATTAACTTATTGAAATATGTTTTTTTTCGCAAGTGCTGATTAATCGCATATTTTTACGGTTATATTTATTGACACTTATACCCAGTGGTGGCTCGTGGTTCTACATTTATTAAAAATACAAATTTTTAAATGGTAAAATAGCTAGGATATGATTTATTGTGTGCTAACAATTAAAATAAAATTTGTTTCCATCATATACCAAGAGTATAATGGATAATGCTCACACGAGCATTCAGCAATAACTCTGAATACGTAGTACGTACATTATAAGCGAAGGCGTTGCGATAGTGTGCGTGTGATTACGTTTAAGCTGCGATCTTATTTTAAAGTTGTGGACGACAGGCAGCGTCGTCTATACGGTAAAATATACTACTATATTGGGTAGTTTATTTCTATTTTTTTAAATTAACTGCGTGTACGCTCGTCGTTGTCGGCTGTTAATCGTACCATCAGCACCCACAAGGTGCCACTTATACCTACCTATTCCTATATTATTTGTAAATTGTTAAGTATTTGTTATATATAATATGTTCTGCTGTTAATCATATCTATAGAAAACTACCAAGTTATTAATTTAAAAATAGTTTATTCAAATTGTAATTTTCTTTCATACATTCGTTATCCTTATTTGTATTTTTTAGATTTATTTTTATTTGGGATTAAAACTTACAATACGTATAAATCCAAATCATGGAGAAGAAACGTCAAAATACAAATATATTAACGTTTTTTAAAAAAACAAAATTAGATGACAATATTGTAAACAAAAAGTCTGAAAATGAAATTATGCTCCAAAATGAAGTGGATCAATCCAACTCAATTCATTCCCCTGCTACTGAAATTTCAAATACAAGAGATATTGGTAACTATGTAGTTTTAAATTTGATAAAATAAAAGACGACGAACTTTATGATGTACTACGTGATCCGTGGGTTCCACATGAAAATTTTATTTTTCCTCTAATTTCTCAAGGAGATAAAAATCGTTCCTTTAAACTTCACTGGATAAACGAGTATCCCTGGTTGTCTTATAGCCAAAAACTCGGAGGAGCTTTTTGTAGAATATGTGTTTTATTTGGAAGCGATGAGGGAGGTCGTAGTCGTGTAAAACTAGGAAAATTAGTTACAATACCATTATCTCTTTACAAAAAAGCAAAAGAAAATTTTAAGGCCCATCAAAATAATGACTACCATAAGAATTGTGTTTTTTAAATCTGATAATTTCATAAGTGTTATGAATGGCAAAATACAAAATATAGAAACAACATTAGACACTGTTATGACACGTAAAGTTGAACAAAATAGGCAAAAATTAATCCCTATTATTGAAACCATACTATTTTGTGGCCTACAAATATATCCTTACGTGGTCATAGAGATGATGGTTCTATATATTCTGTTGATGACTATAACAAAAACCAAAAAGGAAATTTTAAAGCTTTATTAGAATTTCGTATTAACGCTGGAGATCAAATTCTAAAAGAGCATTTCAGATCTGCAACAAAAAATACTACCTATATAAGTAAGACGACGCAAAATGATTTAATTGATTGCTGTGGAAATGTTATAAGTGATAAAATAATTAAAAAAGTTCATCTTTCAAAGTTTTATAGTATTTTAGCTGATGAGACGACTGACGTAAGTATTTCTGAACAATTTTCATTTTGTGTTCGGTATTTTGATTCAAACACATGCTCAGTACGGGAACATTTTCTTGGATTTACAAAGGTTGAACATGTAACTGGTGAATATTTAGCTGACACCATTTTACAAATATTAAAAGAAAAAAATTTAGATCTTGCTCTACTTCGAGGACAAGGATATGATGGTGCTGCGAATATGAGTGGTGCGTTTAAAGGAGTACAATCTCGAATTGCAAGTTTACAGCCTCTTGCATTCTATACTCATTGTGCTAACCACAGATTAAATTTAGTGCTCAGTAAAGCAAGCACTGTACCTTCAATTCGCAACACAGTCGGAATAATAACTAATATTTATAACTTCTTAAGGGATTCTGCTTTAAGAACTCAACTTTTGAATGAAAAAATTACAGAACTTTTTCCACATCAAAAAGCAGTAAAAGCTAAAAAGTTGTGTGAAACACGTTGGGTTGAAAGACATGATGGAATTTTACATTTTTTGGAAATATTACCAGCTATAATAGTTACATTAGACGAATTAAGCCTTAGCAACCATACAGGAAGCAATGCACAATCTCTATCTGCAGCTATTTGTAAATTTGAATTTTTGATTTCCTTAAAAATATTAACAACATTTTTAGCCATAACACTTCCACTATCAATTCAGTTACAGAGTATTAATATTGACTATACACAATCGATAGAAATGATCAACAATGTTAAAAATGTATTAGCTACCATAAGAGAAAATTCAAAAACAGAATTTAAAAATATTTTTGAAGAAACAACATTAATTGCAGGAAAAATGGACGTTGATATAAGGATTCCAAGAGTAACAAAAACACAATGTCATCGTGCAAATGCTCAGCCCCAATCAACTGATTTATCTGAATTCTACCACGTTAACTATTTTCTACCTTATTTGGATTATCTCATGTCAGAACTAAATTCACGTTTTAATGAAAATAATGATTCAGTTATTTCTAATTTAAAATTAATCATTCCTAAATATTATTTTACATATGAAAATTCAGACGATAAAATATTGAATGCGGCTCAGATATATGAAGTAGATTTACCTCATAGTATTGAAGCACTACGTGGTGAGTTAAATTTATGGAAACAATTTTGGAAAAATAAACCAGGAAAGGCTGATTCTTCAATGGAAGCTTTTAAATATGCATCTATGTTTCCTAACATTAAATGTCTTTTAACAATTCTTAGTGTCATACCTATAACAACAGCAAGTGCTGAAAGGTCATTTAGTTCTTTAAAAAGAATTAAAACTTACCTACGATCGACAATGGGCCAGGAAAGACTTAACGGCTTAGCAATGTTGCATATAAATAAAGATATTCAAGTAAAACCGGAAGAAGTATTAGATGTGTTTGCTAAAAAACATAAACGAAAACTTCAATTCGACCTATGAGGCAATATGAGAACCTATACAAATATTTTTACTTATTTACTTATTAATGGCTACATATATGTATAAATTATTATTATGGTGTGTGATATTTTGTAATCAACATTCTTATTATTATTATTATTACCAATTTTTTTTTAAAAATAAGAGTATGTATTATTAATTATATCATTAAAGAATCATTATACAATTTATATGTGCCCCCCCTATCAAAATATCCAAGATCCGCCCCTGAATGCATCACTAACAAGTTTTATATTTTGAAATGAATATATTAAAATTATACCTTCCAAAACAAGTGGTTCTTGTGTTGCTGATCAGATACATAACTTAAAATATCTACATCATTTGAATCTATAAAAAATTATATTTCATTAAAATTATGATATGAAATATTACATATACATTAAACATCATTACAAATTGATAAATTAATTATTTTACTTTATAATAAAATTCCATTTTTTAAATAATAAGATTATTTAAACTTGTATTTTACCATTGCTATAATTTGAAATATTATTAAAATCAACTACAAAAATCTCTGGATCATCTTGTTGTACATCATCTTCAGGTTCAGTTATATAATTCTGCACTATATTATTAAGAATATGTTCATTTGTCATATTATTATCCCTGGCTATAGCATCATCGTCACCATCGTCATTTTCAGATGTAACATCTATACATATTTTATATTATACTAGATGTGCCTCGCTCTGCTGTGAAATTCGGTCTAAGTGAAATTCGGTCTAAGTGAAATTCGGTCTAAGTGAAATTCGGTCTAAGTGAAATTCGGGCTAAGTGAAATTCGGTCTAAGTGATATTCGCTCTAAGTGAGTACCCTAGGTCGGAGACGGGACTGTAAAGAAAATATCGTAAAAAGTCTAGTAGTCACAATTTTAGTTAACCTAACCTCCGGTGGTTTGAAAGGAGCCGATGGGGTCCTAACCTAACCTTCGAGGGGGTCGGTGTGCCTCGATTTCTGGGCTGGTGGAAGCCGCCTTCGGCGCCTTCGAGGGGGTCGTATAAAAATCGTGTTATCAGGAATTCGGTCGGAAATTGTAATCGGGTGTCTAGAAAAGAAATCATACACTAAAAAAGTAAGAAAAGTACTGTAAGTAAATAAATAAAAACGAAAAATGGTAATTGAGTGTCTAGCTATCAGTCCTAAACTGGTGTAATACCGTTTCCCATTGCATGACCTGTTCTTTTTGTATATAAAAAAATGTATTTAGCGAAAATGATAGTCGAGTGTCTAGCTATCAATCATCACATCACGTGATGCCTGCGCCTCCGACGTCGAAATCTAATGTTGTATTGTAGGATTATAAGTATAAAGTCGAATAACATATTGTGAGCATTCAAGTCGAGTTGTCAGTTATCATTGGGAAAAATCGAATTAAACGCCATTAAACCCACCCACCACGTAGGCAATCCGACTGCGTCGGATTGCGGACAATGCGTGAATAGTAGGTTTATAATGCCAATATAGTATAATATGAACAATCTGATACCGTGTTCCGTCGCATGCCTGGTTCTTTTTTTCATATTATAAAATTTATTTAGTGAAAATGGTAGTTGAATGTCTAGCTATCAGTCATCATAATATGATGTAAATTGATGTCCGAAAGTTAGATCCATAATTGTCATACTTCCTAATGTCAAAGTTCAGATGTTGTTTTTGATATATAAGAAACTATAAAACATATCAGATGTCATAAAAATTGAAAACATAAAAATTCAAAATGTACTCCATTAACGCGTTGTAGTACTACACTTTATATTATACTAATAATAATCGTAATAATATGATATTAAAAAAAATCGTAGACGTATGTATTTTATAGCAATAGCTTTAATTTTCAAAATTCAAATTAAAAAATCAAAAAATAACTTGAAAAGAATGCAATAAATTTAGAGCATTCGCGGGTGGCCGTGTATATCAAATCGCCGCAGTAGGATCGATTATAATATGTATTATGAAGTAAAATTAAAATTGGCATTAGTTACAATGAATACAACAATAAGTATTATTTGAGTTGACTTTTCTACAATTTTAATTAATTTTTTTATTTTTTATTGTAGGTATTTGAAATATTTGAAATTTGAATTCAGAATAATTTTGAAACGCAAAAGAATTACACGATAGAATAGAAATTAAGTATTTGAGGGGGGGTCTAGCAATCAGTCATCACCTAAAGTAAATCTTTGTAATATGTACTTTTAAATACATCATCATTTACATAATAAATTGTAAAATAATGTAATAATACATTATGTGCGTCATTAAAGGCATTTTTTCCATATACGTTTTTCAATTTTAATTTAAAAATTGTTTTGAAATTTTAAAAATACATAAGGTATATATTAGGTTATATTAGGTTTATTAGGTTGCTATATCACACGTGATAAATATAAAAACTGGGTAGGTAAATATTTAACCCATCTTTGAAATCCTTTATTGTACCAATATTTTACATAATTGACCAGCGTCGTGTATTCGTTATATAGTCAGTATTATTAATATATGTGAAGGAAAGATAAATAAAATAAAGAATATTAACAACAAA
This sequence comes from Aphis gossypii, assembly GCF_020184175.1. Lineage (NCBI taxonomy): Eukaryota > Metazoa > Arthropoda > Insecta > Hemiptera > Aphididae > Aphis > Aphis gossypii. Next base: position 45,628 of record NW_026083265.1, read on the forward strand.
CAGAAAATAATCGTTTGATAATTATAATTTATAGCTCAGCATTAATGAAATATAATAAGTTGTTAAATAAAAATTAGACAATTTATTGTAATAAATGTATTGGTTTATTCAGAACCAATTTAAGAGCAATAATGCTTTGTAAGTGTAAATATGAATGAGTATGTATAATGTTCAGATAACTGGTTTACATTAAACCAGCATTTTAAGCATAACGTCTCATAATATAAGCTAAAAAAAAATACAGTAGTACAAAAAATCACGGTGCTTAGATGACAGATGTGGTATATTGTGCAATTGCATCTTATTATTATACGTATTTGTGTCTATGATATCGGTGTTCTAATACATAATATATGTATTTAAGGGGTTCAATGAGGTATTATTTTTCTACGAATACAAAATATATACCTAATAAGCAAAATTTATAAATACTTTCGCATATTTAAAGTTGTACGTATTTAACAATAATACGCCGACTGTGGAAGTGAAGGCGTATAGTAATGATGGGTACCTACACTAATAATTAATAAATACTAACTTTGTATTGAGTATAACGAATTTACCAACAATAAATAGATTTACAATTCGTCAAATCGAAATCTTATCGACGATAAGATAGTAGGTATTACTATACCCAAAGATTAAATCTAACACGGCCGCCGTCGACGTCCAATTAATATCGGACTGCGAAGATGACAATATAATATATTATATAAACATAATATAAACGCCGCTTAAAAATAAAATCGAAATCTCCTTTTTTTTTTAATGTTTAATAACAATTGCATTTCATCGGTGTGCAAAAACTCGAGATAAACCTGTACGTATATAATACAAACACGAAAAACACGTCGAAAATCGGTATTGAATAACCAATCCGCCTAAAATATATAATTACCCATGTATACAATATTGCCGAGTTCGAAAAATAATAAATATACATAAATAGCGTATAGGTAGTAAATAAATGGGAAACTATAAAATATGTAATATTCCAGTAATATACGTAGGTATGTATAATAATATATTATTAAACGGTGTTTAACTCTCGACAATCAAACGAAAAAACGAAAAAAAATCGGAAAAAAATGCAAAAAATCGACAGCGTCCGGGCGGCCGTGCGTTTCAAAGCGCCGCCGTCGGATCGACGACGTGACCGCCGGAGCGGGATTCGAACCTGCCTACCCTAGCACGAGGACCTATCGCCTACACCTATCGACTACACTTTGAGATGGGAAATCGAGTCGAACGTCGAGCTCTTAAGCCGTTTCCAAACCGCAGAGAACACCGCATTAATCGCATCGATTCGCAGTCTCCGTCCATAGCGATTCCGTTAACGATCGTAAAAGAAGAATCGCTGTCGTCATCGTACGTACGACGACTGTTTAACAGACGCGCGCGCTATTCCGACGTACCTCTCGCGGTTCGAAAATCAAACACAAACGCCCGTCGTCAAGACCAATAACGTAGTTTATGTCGCGGAAACCGAAACGCGCACATGAGAATCTCCGTGTTTAAAACACGCGTACGATCAAATATCGAGTCTCCGTATTATATCACGCACGGGTACGATGAACAGTGATATATTTTACGCGTAAACCCGCTCCGAGCTCACAAGAGCGCGCGTCGTTATAGACCAATACATGAGACAACAGCATTGAGATAATATTATTATCGCTGTCGAGAACGTTTTAAAGACGTTCACTGTCGAGCTACAATAACAATATACGTATTTAAGGCGGGAAAAGGTCGAGAAACGGAAAAAAGGTAGAAAAAAAAACGGAGCGGCGGCGGCGGACGACGTTTTCGAAAACGGCGCGGCGGAACGGAATTTTGTGATTGGTAATTGTCTATAATACGGGTGGCGCCGCGGCGGCGGAAAGACGAACCGCTTCACGCTTTATTATATAAGGAGATTATTAACAATAGTAATAAATAATATTAGTGTATTTCACTAGGCACAAATTTGTGGGATCAAATATACCTCCTACCACATTTATCTGCCAATTAAGCTCTTCTCTTAAATATCTTTCTGTTGTGTGACAACACTGTAAAAGGAACTCATTCACTCTTAAAATACCTAGGTCTAATTGAAATGAAGCAATACTAATCCGTTGTGAATTTGCTATGTATTTTACTTTTATTGGCCGAGTTACTGAATGCCCTTGTTCTAATTGACCAATTATAATGTGCGATTTCTTACTTAATTCATTTAAATGCGCTATAAACAATGAAAAAAAAACAGAAGTTACATATTACTTAATAAGTATTAGGTAACATATTTAATGAATTTTAAAAAAATTAATAAAATAATTAATAGGTAATAGGTATATGTTTAGTATGAACTTAACTCAGATTTCACTAATTAAATTCTATACATTTCATATAGTAAATTACATTATTTAACAAAAGCTTTTATAATTAAAAAATTGGAATTTAGTCTATATACTCACTCAAAAATATCCAAAGATTTGGATGCACTTGAAATTTGTCTTTTAAACGTCCATGGAACGATTCAATATTATTATTGGTACGTCTTGCTATTCCATGAACCGAGAACAAATAGTTACCTCCATTTTGATTATTTAACTACCTAATACCTGAAACAAAACAACATAAATTTAATTTAAAATATGTTATTTATTTATTAACATGATATTATACACATTGGTGGCATACCTTGAAAAATAATTAAAGAATGGTGACATATCCATGAATATATTATTGTCCCTAGCATACTGGCGAATTACTGTATACCCTTCGTCTATTTTATTATTAGTTAATAATGCCAATGCAGAAAACATCTGCACACAACTTTGTGCATTTAAATTTGATTTAACAAAGCTCGTTAGTCCTCTTTTTCTGATATTTTTTACTAATGCCTGAAATAGCAAGTGAGAATAAATAATGCTGTTTAAGTTTTACCATACAACCAAAATAAAATAAATCTACTTGAATAATTTAAACTTTAGTAAAATATTATTTATTCATTAATTATTTAATCCCCTCCCCAATTAATACATTCAATACCAGTAGTAATTATGAAAAAAAAAATTTGTAACTATTATTCTGTATTAAAACAATTTTTATATAAATTGTATTGTAAAAATACTGCATGTCACATAAATCACAATAGATGATATTGTGTTTTATTATAACTTTGTAACTTAATTCAAAATACAATTATATGAAAAACAAACTGTTCAGATGCATAATGTATATTACCAATAAGGATCCCCCTTTTTAGTCTAATGTATTACATTAACTATATAACAACTTTGTAGATTATGTTTTTTTCTTTTTTACATTATTATTATTATTTGTATTACTTATTCTTTACTTAAGAGGAAGCTACTCCTGCATGTGTTGTCTCTGTCTTACAAATGCATAACATAGACATTTAAGTTATATGTTCTGAATACTTTATTTAACTCAATTATGATTAATATTTAATATAAGAGAAATTTGACTTATTATCAAATTTAGTAGACCTCATAGGTATTTTTTTTAGATTTTAATTTTTTTAAATTGAAAATTGTTTGTGCATTTTAAAATACTCATAACTTGCTTTAAAATTAAAACACAAAAATCCCTAATAGTCTAATTTCTAAATTTGATAATAAGTCAATTCATTGCAGTATTAATTATAACTAAGTTGAATGGATTATTCAGAATGTCCAATATTCCATATTTCCTGTTTGTAAGACAAAGTCAGCGCATGCAGGTGTAGCATCATCTTAAACCGTAAATGTATTAGGTACCTTTTTATATTTAAAAGGCACCATAAATTAATTTAATAGGAATGAAATGAAAAAAGCACAAGAGATAGTGGTTGAAGATAAAGAACAAGAGAATATATTTTTAGTGGAATCTGTACATAAGTTATGATCTATTAAAAATGAATGGTGTAAAACGTTAAAGATTAATGCTAAAAATATCAATTTTAAATTGTATAGTGGAGCTGAGATAAATACACTATCAGAAGTGGATTGTATAAATCTTGATTTAAAAGAACTAATTAGAACTACAAGAGTTACACTAGAAGTATATAGTGGATTTAAAATGAAACCCATAGGTGAAATTAAGACTGTTTTAACGTTAGGCGATAAAAATGTAGAGACAGAATTCATTATAATTGGTAAAGCTTATAATAGTAAATCGATAATTGGTCTACCTATGCTTACAGAATTTAAATTATTAAGTAGTGTAGATTTTATTATAACAAAGAATAAGGAGTCTGGAGAAGATGATTTTATTAAAAGGAACATTGATGTGTTTGAAGGAATAGGTTGTTTCCCAGATGTATGTAAACTGGAATTAAAAAAAGGAGTAATACCTAAAACAAGTGTGGCAAGGAGAGTTCCAATTAAGATCAGAAGATCAGGGATAGGTTGAAATTGAAATTAGAAGAACTTGTAAGAAAAGAAATTATACTTCTATGGATGAGCCAAGTGAATGGGTAAACAATTTGGTAGTGGTACAAAAACAAGATTTATC
>NW_026083266.1:0-49686 GCF_020184175.1 Aphis gossypii
AGTTAATCAATTTAAAATTAATTTAGAATAATGAGACAATACATATAAATATATATTTTTTATTTTGAACCAAAACGTATTATTTTTTATTTTAAAAAAAAAAACATGACTAAAAAAATAATTATGAAGTGTGTATATACACTGCTTAAACTTTATGTGTAACATAGAAAAAATTTATTGGTTGTAGCGGAATACTCCGTCTGTGTTACACGGGAAATAAATAGTGTATACACTGTTTAAACTTTATGTGTAACAGGGGAAAAAATAATTGGTTTTAAATTTTTTTAAATCAGTGTTTTTTACTAGTACAGCGGAGAAAAAAAAAGTTTGAGGGGAAAAATCCCCCTTAAAAATTTGCAATCTCCGCAGTCAAAAGTGCGCAGAACATACAAATGTATACTACTTGCGCCAGAAAAAAAACGAATTTATCATTGTTTATCGTATAGCACTCAACTGATTTAATAATGAATAAATCAGTATATAAATTATTGAACTATATGTTTTATTAACACTCTAAAGTTTATCCGAAGGCGTTAAGTTCTCTGGGTCCACTTATATTTAAAAAGAAATTTTTCGCAAAACAACGTTTGCCGAGTCAGCTAGTAACATATAATTTTTGAAAAAAATACCTAGCTTACTCAACTTTTTTTATAATTGTAGCTTAATGATGAAACTAATTCTTTTCTGATAATTTTATTTTGTTGATAAATTGAATATTATTGAAAGTGTGGCGTAAATTACATATTCCATTTCGTTTTTTGTCGTGACGCAAAATACATGTTATATTTTTATATTTTGGCACAAATTACAATTGTATTTAAATATACCTCTATTCGTGGCGCAAATTACAAGTAATACAATTGACGCAAAATTGAATCACTCTATTAGATGGAATCATTTTTATAGCGGAACATGATAATAGTAAATATTTAATTGAAAGCTAGTTAATAGTTGTAAAGTAATAGTATTAATAAGTACTTACACTTCTGGTAGCGTGGAGATGCTTGAAAAAATATACTGGCTTCTAGTGCTTCTACTGTAGTTAACTAGCTGAATTCACGATGAAACTTATGATTTAAAAAAAAATAAATTCCTGTTTATATAGTCTAAATTCACCACTTCTTAAAAAAGAATGTGGCATATTAATCGATTATATTAAAATGTCATGGTTATATCAATCTCCGGTAACACATGGTATTCACATTGATTTTCAAATTAAAAAAAAAAAAAAAATCGCACTTGTAATGCAAAAATTAATTACGTTCTACATTAGGCAATCGTATAATACATTCTATTTCTTCGATTATGAGGTGACATACCTTGCCAAAAACCCTGAGGTGATCCTACCAAACTTTCGAATCTAAACATGACCTCATTTATACCGTATTCACATGAACTTTCAAATTTAAAAAAAAATTGACATTCTATTTTATTTAAATTATATCCTAGTCAGTGTTTTAGCTGAATTATACATTTTAGACTTAAGAGGAGAAGGAGTAGAAGTGATTTTATATATAAGAGATCATATTCGGTATACTTCAACAGATTTTAAATCTATCTAACTTTTTAGTAGAAATTAACACTTTGAAGAGTGAATTAAATATTGCATGGATAACCCAGAAAGTGAATTGTTCTCATAATAATTTCGAAAATTTGTGAAAGTAAAAATGTCATTTGACGTTTTAGATATTTGTGTTAAAATAGTAAATACGTCAATTGATGTCCCTGTTTTTTTTTAACAAAGTAGTAAGGATTTCTATTGACGTTAATGACATTTTTCTTTTTATAAATTAAAATTGTATTATTTTTGTTTTTACTTTAGAATTAAATTTATTCGGTTTAAAAAAAAAAAATTACGCCTTTTTGAAAAACAAAATTTTTTTAACTTAAATAAAGAATCACCTTTTGTGAAACTTACATTAATAATTAACAAATTTCTCTTTATTAAAAACATCATACAATATAACTTTTCAAAATTAAAATCAAATTAAAACAATTTAAAATTTTTAATTATCAATAAAAGTTTAGTATGGTAATCTTTAAAACACGGTTCTAAACATAGTGCCTTTCCACATTATTTACACTCAAATGATGTGTTTTTTCTACACTAGCAACCTAACTGGGTTTGAGAATGAACATGACACTTTTTTTAAATTCTACTTTTGCCTTTAAGTGGTTGCATGCTTGATAAGAAATGACGATCTGTGAGACGAGTTGGAAAATCTCCTTTAATTTTTTTTCCTCGATGACTAGGACTTATATTCATATCAGAAAAACTATGAGTTTGAAGTAAGTAACTGTTGAATTAATTTCAATCGATATTCAAGTAGTTTTAATTTAGTTTCCTTCATAGAATTATATAGAATACCAGAATTGAGGACAGATAGATCCAGTCAATGAAAAAAAATTCTTATACCATTTCATAGTGTTTCTGCAATTACTGTTATAAGACATCTGCATATCAGATTTATCAATTAAGCCCATGTCTGCATTGTAATCTAATATACATTGTGGTTTTTTAACATTATTTCCAAACCTGTCAATTTTATTTATTACAGTCATTTTTAGTTTGTGTACAGTTGATATCATATGGACATCTCTTTTATCATTCCATCTACAAGTCATCATGTCTTTTGTAGTAGCTGACACACATTGACCAGGAGCTAACTTTATTGGGAAAATGGGCATACTTTTTCTTTTATTCCTAACGGTACCATAGGCACCCCATTTATTTTCTAACAAATATTGGTACAATAATGGAGAAAAATACCAATTATCCATATAAATTATGTGGCCTTTATTTAAATATGGTTCCATCAAAGTTGATATAACTGAACCTGACTGTTGCAAAGATTTATTTAAGTGTATATGCTGATCATTACCTATATAAACTAAAAAATCCAAAACAATGTCTTTTAGAAGGAATGTATTGTTTGAACTTTAGCCTCCTTTTCCACTCAACTATACTCTCATCAACTCATATCACCATCAGCACTTTCGATTTGTTTATTACAATATTTCATTAAACCTTTTTCTCTTCTAATTATTTAATATTTCTTACATCAAGTCGGACAAGATGCAGCCGATGATCTTAAGTGATTCAAAAGGTAAGTGAAAAATATACATAATATATGTCTTCTATACACTATCTCCTCTTAAAAGGGAAAAACTCTCGTACCCATCCCCCATTTTATATCTCATCAAGTAGTAAAGATACATTATTGAAGAAACAAATATTTAAATACAGTTCCATGCTTTAACTTTATATCCTATTTTTAACTCATTACACAATGGGCAAATATTTTAAGTGTAACATGAATGGAAAAATCAAACAATATAAAATTCTGAAACGAGGTATATCATATACAAATGCTTGTGGTTTGAATCCATTTCAATATCTTGCAAATTTGGCAATGTAAATCTTAGTTCTTCCTTGATCAAATGCTGAGGTAGAATGGATCCATTACTATTGGTTTCTATTTTAATCGTCAGGCAGGATTGAAACGACACAAAGTCTGTTGTTCTAAATATGTTTTGCCAAAAAACATAATTGGTAAATCCTCTGTATTGTCGTATATTGTAGACAGTTGTCTAAAAATTATTATTTAATATACATGGGGGAATATTTCAAAATAAAGTTAATAACACAGGACAGGCCGGTGAAGCTAAATGTGGCGAGGCAAAAGAAAATTCTGTATATAAGACCGCCGTACGCGCAGGCACGGGCAATCCCGCTGTCGCTGAGTAAGTCGGCGAGAGCGTAGGTACGACGATCATATTATGTGTTAAGCGACGATTGTAGGACGGACTAAGCGATATTTTTAGTATTTTGCATTATTTTATTTTATGATTGTTTTTAATTATAAAAAGTGTTTCCGACCTGAACAACCCGAGTTGAATATTATTTAAGTCATTTTCCGTTCTTACCTTTGTATAGGAAACAGCGCCGGGATATACGTACCACAGGTATATGTAATCTTTGAGTCATTTCCACCAAATAGCAGCGTAGAATCGACAAACGCATACTAAGGTTCCTTACAAGTTAACAGTGCCATTCTAATTGATTTTAGAGTGTCATTAACTAGAGGATACGAAGGTACGTCTTGTACCTAATTGGTTATACCACATAATATATTATATTGCAATACCACAGTCTATTCTAGTTCTGAAATTCAAAATAATGGTGATGTTGCTGAAATTATATCTGTAGATAATATTGAAGAATTCATTATTTTTTAATTGTAATTATGTTCAATTTTATTATGTAGTAAACTATATATAAGTTACCTATTAGTTAACTTTATTCTTTAAAAATGTATCTATAATACCTAAAGGAAGTTACCTATTATTTTTTGTTTGATTTTTATCAATTATAATTAAAAGAATTGATTATTTTTTTGTTTTATACTTTAAAAATGTTGTCACTTTTATAAATATTTTGTACTATAAAGCTATTATAACGACCGGCGATCTGCCAATAGAAGTAGATTCAACCTATGTGACACCTGGCCATAATCATGTGGAGGATGGTGGATTTTAAGCTTAAAACCTACAAAGCTGAGAAATTTATGTTGGACACGTTCAATAGATTGGGAGTGGATTAGTGATTGGGGATTCCATACCATAGAACCGTACTCGAGGATGGGCCTAACCAACGCACAATATAGCGCCTATAGGGATCTAGATATTTCAAACTCATTAGCAATTATTTTAATAAAATCTAACGTTTTAATCGCCTTACATGTTACGTGGTCAATGTGGGCTCTAGTAGAGAGTGAGGGAACTAGGATGAAACCGAGATCACAAGTAACAGATCAACGGAATTTAGGATGGAGCCCATAATAGAGTATGAGAATTGATATGTATGATTCTATGTTACATCTATAACATTTATATTATGTTTATATTATAAGATATTTCAATTCATACATATCTAAATTATAAACAAACAAATTATATTTAATATGTAATTATATAGGATATTGTAATACACAGAAATACATCGTCAACAATTTACAAAAATATTATATAAAAAAAATATATAGGTATGTATTTGATTTCAGGAAAAAATAATACTTAGTTGTTATTTTTATTTTGCCAAGCTCATACTTAAATGTTCAATTAAAATCAATCTTAATTATGAATATTTAAAAACTAAAAAAAAAGTATTGTCACTTTTTAACATTTTATTAAGTAGGCACCGTACTGCAATGTTATTTTAAGATGTAAGTAGTTTTACCTAATCTTAAAAAGTACATTAGATTAAAGACTTAAATAAATAAATTTTAAAATTATATTCATTGTTTTTACTTTCAGAATGGTTAAATTTTATCTGGCAATGTGGATATTACTATTATTTCACAAAAATCTTGCATATGACTATTGACTACACCCGTCTATACAGTTATAGTTTGGAAGAAGACTACCTACTAAGGAATTTTATCTTGTAGTGTGTTAACAATGTTTATTTATTACTATATTAATGTATATTGCACTTCAAAGATGATTACCAATGTTTCTATGTATAATACATAAGGTAATATATAAGGAAAATAATTTTGGAATACACAAATATAATTTCATTTTCAACTAATTTTATGTTTCATTTGAAATTGAAAATCTTTTTATAAAATTAGTTACCATATTTTAAATTTAAAAAATTTACATTAGCAAAATATTGTGGTTTTTTGAATTTAAATTTTTTAGTTGATTCATTAAAACATTTGTTATATTATCAACAGAGCTTGGGACTTAATGCATCTGCATATTCGTTTTGGAAATAGATTTAAGAAATCGGATTCGATACATATTTGTAAGTACATAAAGTCCTGAGCCCTAATTACCAATAATTAACAGACCATAAACAACTTTATCTATAGCTATTGAAATTGAAATAGTTATCACATTAAACTGTAATTAAACTGCACCGTAAACAATAAGGTTTATATTATAGTATTAATGTGGTCACTTTGATATTTTGTAGTTATAGGTAGGTAGTTATAGGGTTTGTTAGTTACATTATGATTTAAATTATATTAAAAAAAAAGAAAAAAAAAGGTATCTTGTATGGGAATAACAGACACAAATAAATTGCATAAATAAATTAGGCACTAGAATGCATTACAATGTAATAAAAGTGGTGTCTGCTATTAATTGTTAATTGATAATTCCTCAAAATTCTTTAATTAAAATGAAAATATACTTGTGTTTCATTTAGCATGTAAATGCATTCTTACTTTTGTACTTTTTTCACATTTATTAGAAAAAAATAATTTAATAATGATTTAAATTTGTATGTAAAAATGTTTGTATTAAAAAAAAAAAAAAATTATTTAAATTATATTATTCAATACTAATACATATTGCATCTAAATTTGATGATTGAGTTTTTTCTCATTGTTTATTATAAACATTGGAAGATAATAAAAAAAATATTAACATAGTCATGAAATGTTCTATGCTTTGTTATACATATAAAAACTAAATTACACTAGTATTCATTACCTAGTCTATTTCCTTAATAGAAAAAATACCTAATTAACATATCATATTCCTAGGAATATGATTAGATTTTGATGCTTCCCTTTGGCATACATAATATATTATCTATGCTTCTTCCAGCCAATACCATATCACTATGCCAATCACAGATATATGTATACCATAAACTAGATAGCCGACTACTTTTATTAATTGAAGTCTGGTTCGTGGCTTATCGCAATTATTGGCAATTATCTTTTATCTAAACACCGCTATCTAAATTTACTTTACCTTACCCGATCTTTGAGCATGTGCGCAATATAGAAGCATTTTCCTGGACGTGTATAAATATCGATAAGTTCATGTGTTATAGCTATGTAATGCTTATTATTATTTCTATTATAATATGTATTTTTAATTAACTATTACATATTCTAACTATTTTACCCTCGTATTACCTACTACTTGCGGTTTTTTAGTATTTTATTCTAAGTAAATAATTATGATTATACAGTTATACCTATAGGCTATGAGATAACATAGGTACACGATAAAATAGAAAGGAAATTATTTTATACATATTTCCTTTGTTTTCGAAAATTGTCAGGTTAAATATTCATTCATAAGCATTTAGAAATAAGTAGTAATTATTAACTAATATTTTATATTGCATACCGAATTATAATTATTGAGTTCGTATCTATTTACTAAGTATTTAGTATGAACTATAATGGACTATTATCCTTATTCCTTAATATTTAAAGGAGAATAACTCCAGAAATTTTCGTTCAAATTTCGATTGCACTACGTCAAAATTTTCAGAAAAATTAGCTGATTCACATTTTGCTATAAAACATGTATGGTCTCGTTTTGAAAAACCAAAGTTGGTATCACCACAGGATACTCCTTAAATGTAGTGAAAAATCTAAGTACTTTAAAATATTGTCTTTAATTACATTTAAAAATTCCAAAAATCAGAATTTGAATATATGCATAATTTCAGCATAAAAATGGGATGAGCATGCTTAAAAAATCCCCCTGTATATATAAAATTAATTAATCTGAATCAGCGGTAGAACTGTTCCATGTGATATGCATGATATGAGATAGATCTTGTTGATCTAATAATTCGTCAGTATTTTTATCAGAAATGCACAATTTATCTTCTTCCTTCACTGTATGACTTACAAAATTGGCACACATGTCTGGTGTAACATTTTTGACGCCATCGATCTTTAGTTGTCTTACATCGTTGATTTTATCGTATTTTTCGTAGTATTGTTCTTTTTCACAACCGACCACACCTTTTTTATTGCATTTAATTCGCAGTGGTAAGGCGAAAGACTCAATACAATTGTGTTTGATTTGAATGCTTCTTCATCGATTACATATTTGTCATGAATGTCTAATTTCCTGCACCTTTTCTTACAACAGATGTTTCACCAATGACGTATCCACATTACAGCCTTTTGAAGTCAACCATTCAATAAATTTGTCTTTTCTCCAGGCTATTGTAGGGATGGGGTCTTGTTATACCAAATGTTATGAAGTATTGTCCATAACTATGACTGCGTTTTCTTTCAGTTTGGGCAAAACTCCACAAAACCAGTTATATAATGTATCACCATTAATTTCGTCGTGATAGTCTGCTGTGTTTTATTCGACTCAAAACTAGGGCTACGCGATTATTTTAATTAATCGATTATTTAAACCGATAAATCCGATTAATCGATTACTTTTTACTTTTCTTAAAAATTGATTAATCGCATGTCGATTAACCGGTTCATTCAAATAATTTTTCAACGAACTGTATTAGTATTAATTATTATTAAGGTATTAGTATAATTAGTTATTACTTATTTTATAAGGACCCAAAATTGTCAGACATAATTATTAATTATACAGCAATTTCAACTTTAATACCTACCTAATAATAAAGTATACAATAAAATAGGCGAGCGTGGCACCACCGGCACCACCGTCCACCAGTCACTAGTCACTACATATAGCACATAACCACTGAAACACCAAGTATTAATAGAGTGTAGTGTACGGACCTTAAAAAATTCTACACTTGTCTAGTTATTTGAGTTTTAAGTCGTGAGTTGTGACGGCGTGACCTCGTGACTGGTGAGTTCCAAGTTTTTTATATTCATTTAAAAGATTATAGTGCAATAATAATTAATAATAATCATCCGTTTAAAAATCCACGATTCACGATGAGTGAAGTTTAGCAAGCATTTAAAAAACAGGAAAATGGTATAAGGGTAACATGTTTACTATGTAATAAATCTTATTCAAATCCTGGTTGAAACACCACAAATCGGTGGAACCATTTAAAGGGAAAACATAAATCGAAGTACATTGAGTGAGACCAAATTCGAAGAGGAGTAACTAGTTCCAATGATTTTGAGTAAGTTCAATATTTATATTTTAATATTTAATTTTACAAAATAATTTATAATATAAGCTTATAAAACTATAATACCTAATGTAATTTTAATTCAACCCCGAGTTAAAAATGTACTGTGTAAGTATGTAATATGGACTATGGAGTGTTAATTTTTCTACATTATTTAAATACTTGTAAATAGGACTCGGATTTTATGTAAATACATATTTTTACTGTGACTTGATTAATTAATTTAGGTAAGTGATAAATTCGTTTCAAGCAATTTCCAATATTTTATTTTACATTTTTTGGTCATTTATAAAACAATTTTTTACAGTAATGTTTTTTTTTTTTTTTTAATTATTTTATATAATTCTATTTTAATTTTTTATCATATATAAACCAATTTCATATTACATAATATGTAATAACAAATATATACAATAAATACAATTATATATTAATATATTTTGATTGTTTTAATACATATAAATCCAAGCCCTACTTATAAATATTTACATTCATAATTTTTTTTGAACATGTTGAAACCAAATATTAAATTTCTAAACACAGTTGTTCATTCACTATGTATAGTTATGTTTAGTATTTGTTATGAATAGTTTTGAATTGAATAGTTGCCTACCTACCTATTACTGCTACGTATTAAATTATAATCTGAAAGTAGTACTAATCAAACTAATTTTGTACAGACTAACTGATAATATTTCTACTGTATATCTTCTACAACTTTTTTTGATTTTCATGTCTAATATAAAATTTTTTAGAAAATCTTGTTTCCTAATTATAATTTCATTTAAATGTTTGATTTACCCTGCAATTATTTTCGTTATATTTTATTGATATGTCTTATTGATACAATATTATATCCCTGTGACCTGTATTAATATACAACATTTTGGGTTTAATTCTAGCGATTTAAACTAAGACAATGATTTGATTACAACTCCATCTTTTTCAAACTCAGATTCCTTAAATTCATTTTCACATTTTTCACAACAATCATCTAGTAGTTCTGCTTCTGCAAATATTGTCGAAGAAACAAGTTGTCTTAAACAAATAAAAATGAGCCAATTTATTAGAAACAAAGCCATAAAAGATGGACAATGCTTTAGCATATTTTATTGCGACTAGTATGATGCCCTATTCCTTAGTAGAAAAAGAAGGATTCCCAACATTTGTAAGAGTTTTAAATCCAAGCTACAAATTACCTTCTAGAAAAACGTTGACTGAATCAAGAATACCTGAATTATATTTAGTAACTCGTGCTAATGTAGGTAACATTATAAAAAATGTTGATTTTTTATCGTTAACAACGGATTGTTGGATATCTACTTCTAACCAACCATTATTTGCACTTACATGTAATTTTATAAATTCAAGTTCGAGTTTAAGATCTGCTTGTTTGGGTTGTATTGAGTTATCGGAAGATTACACGGGAGATAACATTGCAGATATTCTCCATATGTTACTTTTAGACTATGAAATTCCAGAATGGAAAATATGCTCAATGACAACAGACCATGGTTCCAACATGATAAAAGCCGTTAATAATATGAATATATCACACGTCGACTGTTTTGGCCATGCACTCAATATAGCAGTATCGCGGATTTTGAAAATGGAAGAAGTGTTGACCGTGATTGAAAAAGTTAAAGACATCCATAATATATTTGCCCATAGTTGGAAATCTGTACGTGAAATTGGAATAATCAAAGTCAAATTTGGTTTACCTCATAAGAAATTTCTGTCATTTTCTAAATCACGCTGGTGGTCTGTATTAGAGTTAATAAATACTATAATTAAACAGGAACTTGGCCTCACTAGTTCTTTACGTGGATATAAGAATGGTGAATTCAAAAAGTTATGTCTTCGAGAAAATTAAATATATGTATTGAAAAATCTAAGTTCAGTGTTACAACCAATACGGGAGATTACTGATAATTTAGCAGCGGATTCCTATGTTACAGGCTCAGCAATAATTCCAATCATCTCATCATTGAATTCCAAACTGGCGGATGCACTAGAAAGATCTAATGTTGTAACTGAAATTAATTTCAACGATGACGAACACGAAAATTTGCAAAATAATAATTTAATAAAAAAAAATGTATGAAATAGTTATTGATGTTCTTAACCAACGTTTTAAAAATAATGAAACATTAATGCTGTGTAGTATTGTTGATCCAAGATTTAAAGTTGAATATATAAATAATTTGCCGTATGTTAAAACTTTACTGATCGAAATGTGTGAAAGCACATTTAAAGCTTGGCAACAATCAAAAGATGATGGGAATCAAGTAATATGTTCAAATGTTCAGCCCGAGGTTAAAAAAAAACTGGATTGTTTGCAATTTTTCAAGCTCTTGAAGCCGATCGTCAAGGTGTTGTATTTTTACTTCATACTGAAGAACTAGGAAAAACAAATTTTTCTTCTATCAGCCAGCTATTCAACAAGTCAATGAGTATATTGTGGCCGAACGGAGTACAACATGAACATGTTCTTTTATTTGTATCAGACGCCGCACCATATATGGTAAAGGCAGGTACGGCTCTTCAAGTTTTCTATTCTAAAATGCTACAAGTGACGTGTGCAGCCCATGGTTTGCACAGAGTAGCAGAACAGGTTAGAGCTCATTTCAGTACAGTGGATAAGTTAATTAGCTAGTGTTAAACAAGTATTTAAAAAAGCTCCAAGTCGGTTACAATTATTCAAAAATGAACTTCCTGGAGTAAACTTGCCACCAGAACCAGTTATTACACGTTGGGGAACCTAGATTAATGCAGCTACCTATTATTGCGAGAATATACAAGCTGTTCGTCATATTATTGGATTACTCGACCAAGAAGATGCGATTAGTATTCAAAAAGCAAAAAAAAGTTTGGACAAACCTAATCTTGAAAATAACTTAGCATACATTAAATCAAATTTTTCTATTTTATCTGTAGCCATTGATAAATTGCAAGCAAAAAATTTGTCCTTAGCCACATCATTAAATATTATTGAAAATATCGAAGAAACACTGAAAATACTAAATGGTGAACATGGTAAACCTATATATCTCAAATTAAAAAACGTTTTAGAAAAAAATAGTGGTTTGTCTAAATTAAAACATATTTCAAATATCTTGGATGGTGAAGAAAATACAAATATTGGTGAATTACTTGGTGAACTTACATGTAGCGATATTGTATATTTCAAATACGCACCAATTGTATCAGTGGACGTCGAACGATCATTTTCGACTTACAAGACTTTGTTGGCAGACAACCGCCGTAAATTCAAATTCGATAATCTGGCCAAGCATTTAATAATTCAATGTAACACTCAAGGTAAACATTTAAAATCGCTTACCTTTTATTTAAAATTTTTAAATATAATGAATTGGGTAATTTTTTTACAGCCCTTCAGGATTCTGACCAGAGTGACTAAAACTAAACTACGTATACATAATAATTTCTAATTTGTAAGTGATTAATTAATAAATTTCCTTTTTTTCATATTTTGTTGTTTTTATTGCATATTTTTAACGCATATTTTGGGATAGTTAAGGTCATATTATAGCGCATATTTATGCAATTTTAAGTGCTATAAAATCCCAACCCTGGTAATAACGGTTGAACATAATAAAACTGACACAGAGTTTTTAAAGCATTTTAAGTAAGTTAATAATTACTGATAACAGAATATAGGTAATTATTAGGTAGGTAGGTACTATACGTACTATCTAGGTATATTATATATGTTATATTATATTATATATTTATATAACCATTTTAATGGGACCTATAAGTGTCTATAACTATTATACCTAACTATATGTAAATAAATAAAATAAAACAAGTCATGAACAATTTAATTTGGACTCAAATATTAATATATCTACATACTTGTAATAATATAGTATAACTACTTACTAATTAAACACAATAAATATCATAATACAATAAAATACATTTTGTTAGATAAGTAGATAATTTATTAGATATATGAATTATTAAAAAATTCAAGCACCTATTTAAATGTACCTATAGTTGTAAATAAGATACCTTCTTGAAATTTAAAACATTTTATCATATTTATGTATTAAAATTAATATGGGTAGGTATGTAATAAATTATATTTGATAATATAGGTACCTATATCTAACTATATTATTATAAAAAAAAAAAAATAGACAACAAATTATTTGGATAATTGTATTATAGGCAATATATTATACGAACATGTTATTATATATATAATAAAATAGAAGTAGACAATACCTTTTATGTAGGTATACAATGCAAATACAATTGATCATAAAAAAAATACATTTAAATGTAACTAATTATAACATATATAATATATAATATATAATATGTTATAATTATATAAGTATATTATACTATTTTAAGTTATAACTTATACCTTCAACTTGGGTAAAATAGTTAATGAGACTATGATTCTATTAGTTGATAGGCATGTAGGTATGACAATTTTTTTTTTGATTTTTAAGTTATAATTGATAGAAACAGTAATTTCAAAGTGGAGACTAGTCAGGATTAGTAAATTAATAAAACAAGCTCTTTGATTGATAAACGAACAATATAATTATAACTTTCCCGGAGGACACGGTGGCGGTAAACGGCGTCACCGGTCACTTAAATAACACAATATATCAGTATAATCGGACTTGTTTCAATTACAAGTAAAAGTCTACACAAAACGGTTGTACGGAGATACGCGGCGGCGATGACGGCGATGCCGGACCTTTACAAAAACGAGACTACAAGTTGGACGGGCCGCCCGCGCGGTCCGTGCCGGTTCTGTGCACGGTTAATAGATATACGGTCGAAGCCAAACACTGCTAGCCAATCAAAAACGATTATTGATAAATGACGTCACACTAGACCCGAATTTTCACGGCCGTATAGACCGTATAGTATTATACAACGGTCAACGACTATTCAAATTTCGTAATTCGTTAAAAATTTTTTCAACATGATTACGAACCATTACTAATTAGTAAAACAGACCACTAAAACTATTATTATATTGTTCTACTAGCCTATACATTTAACTTTATGAATTTATGATGAACGTTTTACTATTTTATTTTCCTGAAATGCTTCTTAAATCTTAATAAATATTTTTTTTTGTTTTCTAAACATTTTATGTATACAAGTAGTTACATTTAAATTGTTTGTAGAGTGGAGATAATAAGTCAATTAAAATAAATACAAATGCAATAAAATATACAATATTTATTTACACACGTAAACAATACCATTTGAAATTTTTTTTCATTCTGTCTTTAATTATTAGTTTACAAGGGTGTCATTATTTTCTTTTATAAACAAATTGAACACAAATATAATCATAAATTATAAATATAAACTTACTGATTTTTTAATATAGTCATTATTCATTTCTACAAATATAACTGAAAATTAGAATACCTAATACAACAAAAAAAAAATAATAAAAATTAACAAATAGAACTAAATAGTTTTTTTTAGAAATTATTATCTCATAGAATTTATGTTATAATTTTTTTCATTTTTTTTATAGATTTCCTATCTGATGTTAAAGATCTTTTACGTTTTAACTGCTCTTTCATAAGATCATCATTCAATTGTTTAATTCGAATGTACGTTCTTTGGAGGACAAATGCTTTTATTAAATATTCTGGCATATCACAAAATTTTTTCTTGATCAAATTAGATAATCTTTTAACAATATTTGAGTTTGGGTCAACTTTTTCTTTGTGAAACTTTTTAAAAATGTTTTCAAACTGTTTAGCTTGCATAACCCAATAATCAGTTGGCTCAATTAAACCTCCAAATGATAAATGATGAACCCAACTAGGCATACTATATGAATGTTCAAGTTTTTTATCTTTAGTATAGTTTCCCAAATGTGGATATTTGTTTTTAAATTTTCTGGCAAGCCAGCCGCATAGATATATAAAGCCATCTCTTCATTTGTTGTTTGTAGGTTTTTTTGGGCAGATTCATCTTCTGATGATAAACTGCTATCAGATAATTCTCCATTATTTTTGTCATTATTTAAATCAATTTTAACATCTGCAGTTGCAATAACATTGGCAACTAAGTATTCTTCTGAACTAGATTGGTAATTTTGTGTTTCAATGTTCTGTTTGGCCTGCACTACTCCTGGATTCTTACCAAGCACCACAATTATTCTGATCCTATATAAAGCATTTAAGGGTGTTGGGTGATCATTTAGTCCTCCGCGACTCCTAATTAAAGAAAAAAAACTTTCAAGACTATCTTGATTTAGTCTGTTAGTCAGTATGTAAGATATATTATATTTTTTATTCAAATGTTTGAAAAGTTCTTGAGTTGATTTAATTGAAATTAAAATTCCTTTTTGAAATGTTTGTAGTACGTTTTTACCTTGGCATCTCATTGAATTTATTAACTTGTATACTTTTTCTAAACAATTATTCTGATCTTCTAAATTTAAACCATATGGCTTTTTAGTGCACAACGATTCAGATGGCGTATAAGAATTCATTATATCAAACCAATTACTTATAGTTTCAATGAATTGTCCAGTATTTTCTGATAATACCTTATCTGGACCAGGTTTATAATGAATTAAAGCTGTGGCAACACTATGTGAGAGTAACTGTGCTGCTAAGCCAACATTTTGTCTTTCAGACTTTATACAGTCTAAATGTTTTTGTGTTAGCTTGTGACAAACTGAAATTTCAGTCCGAGTAACTTTTAGTAACTCTTTTAATGGTCCTGAATTTATTCTAGAACCGTCAGAAAGAATGAATCCGGTATCTAACATCCAGTTTCGAATAAGTTTAAGAAGGTGTGGAGCATCAGCTAAGAAATAGATTTTTTCTTTTGTTATAGGATGAAGAAAAAATGTTTGGTCTATAGTTATATCCAACTTTTTCCATAATCCTACGTTACTACCACCACAATCTGATACACAAGCTACTACAGTATGTGCATTTTCATACAAAATGGATATAGCTTCATTCAGAATTTTTGGCGTAACTTGTTGATCGAAGTTCACATAAATTGGTTGCTTCCAGCTTTTAAAAATGCCTCTCACCATGATAACTTGCATTTGGCTGTGTGGTCCTATGACTTGATCATTTTTTTGTCGTATTCGTAAGCTGATAATATTTTCATTTCGTCGAATTGTATAACACACAATTTTTCAATATCATTTAAATTTAACGCCGCTATTTTCATGATTCTTATGACATCATTTAGAAAACCTTGATGAAAACTTAATCTAGATGCCCATTTCACTAAAGTTGAAACATGTGGTAGTGGATACTTCAATGTGTTTCTAAGATAAATGTAGCATCTTTTACTAAGATATCTTATCGTAAAAGCTCTTGAAATGTCTTCTGTTCTCCATACAACTTTTTTTTCTTTTAGTTATTAATTGTAACTGGGTGTCACTAAATACTGTGTTTAAAGATTCCTTTAAGCATTGAGTTTGTAAAACACACTCTCCAAATTTTTTGCTAAGTGTATTGACATTTTTGTTCAGTGTAAGTACACGGTGTTTTTGAACTCTTTTGAATTGTAATAAATGTTTATACTTTGTTTTTAATTTTGTGTGCTCGTTGAGTAATTTTTGGTACTTTTCTTCAATAGATTCGTCAATCAAAGCTGGTGACACGCCATATAATTTGTCTTGATCTTCATGTGTTAAATCATCATCACCTTGTGCATTATCATTATTTTCAGTTGGATGTATTAAGTTTTTAACAATAGTTGCATTATGACGTTTATTAGCTCGTAATTGTCTGGATGTTAAGTCAGTTGATATATTTGATAAAGAATTCTCTTCCAAGTTCTGTGTTGGAACAGCTAAAAAAAATAATACAATTATTAAGTATACCCAGGTTAATAATTTTAAATTAATAATAATGTAGTTAATTAATTAGGTACCTGATGTTTTCAATTTTTTTTTTGTTTTGATGTTCATCAATTGACTTCTTAAATCTACTTCAAATTAATCCATAATTTTAAAAATTATTAAGCATTTATCCAAGTATTACATAATTTTGGATCTTTTGGAAATGTATGGTATGAAATATTTAAATTTGTTTTCTTGGTTGCTTGTAAACTATTTTGGCATATTGCGACAGCACATATAGTTCCTGGCATCTATTTAAAAAATTGGTATTTAATAAATTTTTACTTTTTTTGTTGTATCCAGTATTAATGTCCATTTACAAGTTAATGTTATATTTTTTTACTCAGTTATCAGTTAGTTAAGTTAAACTAAATAAAATGTTCCAAAATGCTATTCAGTTTAAACGACATAGGTACTTACTAATATACTATACAACACCACCTAAAGTGGGTCACAGGGTTAAAAAACCTACCGAATTCGTGGTCTAATGTAAAATTGTAAACGTACCTTAAAGTGTGTAGTCAAATGTGAAATTTGAATGTGAACATTGAAAATTGTCAAATTTGTGTTCACAAAAAATTTGTAAAATTTGAAAATTTGTGTTCAGTTTATTGTTTATATTTATTTTTATAATACTATACTAACTACTATTAATACTATTATTTCTGCATATTACTTTTGTTGTGTACCATGCCTTGGTTGAGTGGACTGTATCCTCTATTGGTTGCCGGGCGTTCGCTCTTGTAGCTTGGCTATGTTATTGCCTACGGTCCGACTGCGCAAGTCTGCCCTTGGTGGGTCTTACTGCAGTCGTCACGTAAGCAATGGTCCCTTAGCTGCGCAAGTCTGCTCGGGTGGGTCTTGCTACAGCCAAGTGCCGTGTACGTTCAGAGTTCCCAAAACCGCGCAAGTCTGCCTGGGTAGGTCTTGCTACGGTTGAGGTAGTCTGAATACTGAATGATTTTGTGCTCCGCACTGGTATTTATAGACGGCGGCGCTGTGTAATCGCCGAAGCTGCCGAAGCCACCCGAGCTTGTCTTCGATTGTGGTCGTAACTACGCCCTCCGTGGCCTGTGATTCGTTGACGTCTGAAGATACGCAATCCCTGGCCTGTGATTGGCTAAGGCGCGTGAGATACGCGTACTCTGGTCTGTGATTGGCTAAAGCGCGTGAGCGCGTCCCCGTCTTATCATAGAACGCGGGACCGGCCGTTTTGTAACGTGTGGCACCGTAGCCAGCGTGCAGACCCGGGCTCCTCCGGCGCAGAGCGCTCGGGTCGCCGAACGCTTTGTCCTTGCTCGCCCATGAGCCCTTATGCCGTTACTGGTGTAATGAACATTTATGACACAGTACATAGATTCGGCCCTTTACAGTCGGCGGGAGGTTAGTAGCTCACCTGTACGCCTCCCGACGTCAAACGTGCCCGTTGCAGCGTTTTATTCGCGACGATCGAGCAGACAGTGTGCCGACCGACTGTATACCGAATCGCATGCGGTTGTGCAACGTATTTTGGCCAACGGCCCCGTACAAAATAATATAAATGTTAAGCAGAAAATATACCCTTTTATTTGTAGAAAAACATAATAATAATTGGAGAATACGTCGACGTGTGGCGCGAACACCTTTAGTGTTTCAGAACGGTCAAAAATCAAAATCCAAGTAGGTAACAGCCAATATGTGTGTTCACTGTTGATAGTTGATACTTCAATTCAATAGTTCATAGTTTCATACACCTTTGGATCTTACTCTAACCACCCGGCGGCGTTGAAATTTATTGTTTCTAATGTAAAATTGTAAACGTACCTTAAAGTGTGTAGTCAAATGTGAAATTTGAATGTGAACATTGAATATTGTCAAATTTGTGTTTAGCGAGTAGCGACTGATAAAATATAAAGACGGCAGTACGATAGTACGCACCGCCAGACAAGGTCTATTCTGACGTCACGGTACTTGAAACCACGCCCCCTACACAATGCATGCTTCGACCGTATATCTATTAACCGTGGGTTCTGTGGGCACGAGGCGCAGTGTGACCAATCCAAGGCACACAGTGCCTCGGCCCTTACAATAACATAGTTAAAAAAAAAAAACAAAATTTACTGGGTGCTAACATAATTATATAAAATATATTATGATGAGTGTAGTAATGCGATAGCTATAAACTTACAATTATCTATTGGTGTCACAAAGCATTTATGTTTTAAACTGTTTATGTTGATTAAAACTGGTTGAACTTTTGGAATAATTTCTTTGATATAAAATATTTTTGTAATATCTGAGGTAAATGGATAATCAAATATGGGTGAATAATCAAATTTAGTTGCTTCAATTTTTATCTGACCATTATAATATTTTATTATTTTGGTAACTTCAACTATATCATTATTTTGCAACATAAAATATTTATCTTTAGCATTTTTTGAACTCACCAAAAATTTTTCTAATACAACTTCTTCATACATAGTTTCAGTTAATGAATTATTTGAATTAGTATTAAATGTTGACACTCGTTTCAATATTGGATGTATTATTGGAGATATAATTTTATTAATTTGAATTTCAATATTTTCCATGATGCGGTTATATGCATCTTGAAGAGGAAATCTATCATTTTTACAACTTTTTTTTAAAAACTGTAAATAGTTTTCATACTTGAATGCGCTAAATAAATCCAAATGGTCATGTATCAAAACAAAATTAGCTAGATGTATCAGATCATGAACATTATATCCAACATATCCTTCACCATAAAGAGAACCATATTCCTGTACAAATCTTTTTAACATGTCTTTAGCTAAATTATTTTGGGTATAACAATTTTCTGAAGAAATAAGAAGTCTTATGGCATTGTTTAAAAGCATAAAATGTTTAAATAGTGGTTTCTTCAATGGCCCTTTTAATACAATAGGGCCCGATAGAGAAGGAAAGTGCGAAATTCTGTTGCCTTCCAATGTTCACATTCTTCAAGTGATCTGGACAAGCGATTAAATTCTGATGGTAAATAACATTTAAGATTAATCAATTCTTCTGAAACAGCGTTTGGATCTATCAAACGAACAGGTTTTTTACCTTTTACCCAGAATAAAATTAGCTTTTTCATAACCCCTAAACAAATATTATGCATATATTCAAGGACCACTGTAGAAATTATATCAATTGGAAATTCCTCTAATGGACTTGAGTCTTTGTGTTAAAATGAGTCCTGTTAGTCTCGAAATGATTGATTTGACCTTAAAGGGGCATTTAAATCTAGATAACCCATCCTTTTATTATCAATATATGTTCCTTCAACGATACAGGAATTACACCCATGATAGGCATTATGGCCTTTCATATTTAAAATAAATGAATTTGCAGGTGCATCATATACAACCTGACTAATTTCAAGTTTCATTAATTTATCTTGTATACATATTCCGTTAGTTAAAATTATTTTCATTTCAGAAGTAAAATATTGTAAAAATTCATGACTAGATGATGGTTAACAAACATTTTTACTAGGTAGGTATTTTATTATTACTTTGAATATCAACATTTTTTTTATTATCTATAATAATAATGTTTGTAAATCTCACAACAACATAATTTATAATATAATTATTTTTTTTTTTTTATATATACAATAATCAATAAGCATAATGTATACAAATAAAATTTTTGTACTGTCCTTTAAAAAAAAATATATGCAATAAGTGTATGTATAAAAAGTATGCTCTCTCTAAATATTTTTAAATTTTTTAAACTTTTTGTTATTATTTCTATTATTTCTTAAAATATTAAAATAATAATAATGTACAGGAACATTTTAAGAGCAATATTATAAAAAGATTAGATCATATTATATAATCTATAAAAGTTTAAACTAAAATAACTTCTTCTTAATAATAATAATAATAATAATAATGAAAAACAATTAAAAATAATAATGTAATAAACAATTTCAAAAAACATTTTAGTTTCCCTATTTTGAAAAAAAAATAATGCCTAGTAATGAAATAAATATTAAATACTGAATGACTGAATGAATGTATTAACTGAATTAAAATTTAGATGCCTATGAAGATTCTTTTTGTTGTTCTCTTGCATATCTTTGAGAACTATGACAAAACCAGTCTTTAATGTGTGCTTCGAAATTAGCGTCAATTTCAGAAAAAGTACTATTGGCAACATCTAAAAATGATACAACATAGTGAGTTTCATAAGCATTAACATTAACAAAAATCAATATCTGTATACAAATACCTAACCTTTCATGGCTTTTATAATTTTTAAATTTCTAAGAGCATGATTATCTTTAAATCCGGTCCATGAATATTTTGTGGATAATTCATTTGTGAATATTCTTTCCAAAACTCTTTTAACAAAGTTTTTAAGTCCTGTGCCACCAATTTTTTGCAGTAAATTCCTCTGTAAAAATAATAAAAGTAGTAAATAATTATTTCAATAACTTAAAAATTATAATAATATCATAAATACCAGTTGACCAGAAGTGTTTTCATCCAATTTTAATTTATTTTCCATGTCATCCACGGCTTCTACATTGTTTAATGGAAAGATTTTCTCGAAATTATTGTTAAAAGTTTGATTTATCTGTACATTATTATTGTTTTGAATTAATGTATCTATTTTGCTGTCCAATCATTTTATATATGCCAGTATAGAAATTATATTTTTAAATAAATTGTTTATCATATTGTCATCGTACTTCTTAACTAATTCTTCCTGATTTTCTGTTGATACGCCTAAATTATAAATTATTTTATAAATAATAATTTTTGAGCCAGTTTTTGGCAAAAATAAAACAAGTGCATGTTTTATACAAACATACTTACATGGAATGGTCCACACTCTGAGTGTTTAATTCAAACATAGGTAACTGGACGCCTATAAAATTCCGGAAAAATAACGATAGGAGAGTAATAATTGAGGAACTCAAATTCTGGACTATAAAATTAACAGAAATTAATATGTTTAGAATATAAACTGAATTGAAATATAAGGTTAGGGAACGTAATCTTCAGAGAAAACAATAAGATGGAACGATAATTAATTGGAATTAAAATGTCGATGAATTTAAAATGTCCGGAAACCAAAATTCAGGGATGCCAATAAAACCCCGGAAAAAAAGTCGCCGGAATTATGAAATTACAGAACGTAATATGACCGTATTATTGAATTGAAAGAATTAAAAATATATTGAAAACAAAATTCTAGACCGTAAAATCCACGGAATTAATATATTTTGACTGTAATTTGTTTGGAACTTATGAACTAATGAACAATATAATAAAGGAAAATTAAATTGAAGAATTTAAATTCCGGACTGTAAAATTACCTGTACATAATTTGTTAAGAATATGAAATGAATTGGAATTTTAGTTTACGGAACGTTATAACGAAAGAAAGTAATAAGGCCGAATGTAAATTTATCGAAATTAAATAACACTGACCGTAACACGCCCGGTCATTTCTGATTGGCTTATTTCAAATAGCGCGCTATAAACTATAGATTGTATATAATGTTTGTTCTTTGATATAATATATCAATATTTAAATCAGGGCCCTGACACTGATATGAATTAACACATACAGCATAGGCCGATCGAAAATTCGTGACGGCCATCTTCCCAACAGGCCAACAGTGTGACCATTCTGTAAAACTAAACTTATTGTTTTCAATTAGTATACAATATAATTATTAGTATTTAATTAATATTAAAATAAATTAAAATACATGGGGTAGCAAAAGAATCCCTTGTATACCACTTACTTACATATATGCCTGTAGGTATAATATTTATTATAAATTTGTATGTTCTATTAGGTCTTTATAAAAAAACCTCTAACCAGCCACAAATTAAAACCAAAACACCACTAGTCCACAACAAATAATTAGTAATTAGTATACATTTTTCATTTAACAATTTATTAGACATGCTCTTCACAATTTGATTAGTATCACATATTTTACAATCATGTTGTTATACATACATATTTTTAGTTATGCAAACAAATAATCATTAGTAATTAGTACAGTCAGTACAGACATTTAAAGGTCTTTATAAAAAAACCTCAAACCAGACACAAATTAAAACCAAACACCATAACAAATATAACACAACAATTAATTAGTATACATTTTGTATTTAACAATTTATTAGACATGCTTTTCACAGTTTGATTAGTATCACATTTACAAGTTTTTATACATACATATTTTTTAGTTACACAAACAAATAATTATTGGTAATTAGTACAAACATTTAAATAAACTAATACTGATAATTACAGACATTTATCATTAATACAAACCGATAGTAATTATCACACACATTTATACATATAAATAGTATTAAATAATGATTCCCTCGGCCACAGGAATATATAAAAACATAAAAAAAAAAAAACAGTTTTAGAATCATGAATTGTAATAATGTACATTATTACAAATGTTGTAAATTTGCAAGTTTTCTGTTTCTAAGTTTTCTTACTGATATAAGATCCCTATTTAAAAATGTAACCGAAAAAAAAATTCTGAAATGTAATGACCACGTCCATGGGATTTTGCATTTAGTAAGTTAGAATTTACATTACTGCCAAGATTTCTTTTCCTTTTTTTTTATTCTAAATTCACATTTATTTACGCGATCGTTATTGTCATTTACTACAGTTATTTCGTGTAATTTATATTCTATGTTATTGTCGTATAATATTTTATTTAATTGGTCCTCATAAATGTTTTGTGGTAATTCAGAAATATTCAGTATACTTATCACCGTGTTACCGTTCTTTACCGTGTTTATTATATTAGCGCAATATACGTCCTGTATCAATTCTTGTTTCTGTATTAAAATATTTTTATTTTCCATTATCGGATCAGCTATTGGTATAGATAATATTGTTTCCGTTCGCGGTTTTAATGTGTAACATATTTTATCTTTATTTAATTCGCACGGAGTTTTATCATTTATAGTTAATATATTATTCGCAACATCTATTATCGCGTTAGTTTGTAACAGGAAGTGGTGACCTAGAATTCCATCTCGCGGTATTGGAAATTCCTTATCGACCACATGAAATTCCGTTTTTATTTTATTATTATTTAATATTAATATTATTGTAATTTTGCCTATGGTAGTTACTATTTTATCATTAATGCCTTTTAAATTTATTTTTTCTTTTTCGTTTACTAATGTTTCGCCTGTTAATTTATTTATTTTTATTAAATTGATTTCACTACCGGTGTCTAAAAGAAGATTTGCTGTATTTGTTTTAAAGTTAGGTGATTGAAATGTAACATGATTTTCATTAATTACTGATACGATGGTGAAACATCGTTGGGTGATAATTCCTCCGTTACGGCCGTTATTTGGTTGATCGAACGGACGCCGTTCCCGTTCGACACTTGACCGTTTCCCGTCCGGTTTGCATTATTACGCTCATCCCGTTGCCTACTATAACAGCTAACACTATCGTGTCCTATCTTATTGCAATAACTACAAGTTATTGGTGCCGAATTATTGTTAAAATTATTATTAGTATTTTGTCGTGCGTTATTATTTTGCGGTTGCGGATTATTATTATTATTCCGACGCGCAACTTGCGTAACATTACCACGACAATCGCGAGCGACATGATTAGTTCTGCCGCAAATATAACATCCGGGATTGTTTTGCTGTCTCCGATTATTATTATTATATTGACCGTTATTATTACGCGGATAGTTATTACTATTATTATTATTGCGACCAAAATTATTAAAATTATTATTACGATTAACATTATTATAATTATTAGGACCTTGTCTATTCTGACCACGATTATAATTTTGCTTATAACCGAATTTCTGTCCATTTGGATTATTTCCCTGATAGTTATTTGACCAACGATCTCCGTTATTATTTTTATTTCCGTTATTTACTTTAGTTTCGTTATTTTGTAATTCTTTGTTAAAACTAAATTCGATTTCCAACTGCCTAGCCATTTGCATTGCCAGTTCTAACGTTTCTGGGTTCCTAGCTCGTAATATTGTTTGTAAATCCATTTTCAACCCATTTATATAAATTGCTAAAGCCTGATCTTTTAAAGTTTGCCTCAAAATTCTCGATTCTTCCGGTGTTTTATTTGCCAATGTTGCATTACACAAATTATAATATAACTGTTCTACGCGACCCGTATAAGTTAATACATCTTCGTCATTTTTCATACGAACAGAATTTAATCCTATTTGTAATGTTTGTGGTGACAATTGCTGTTCAAAAGCCCCCCGTAATATTTTTTTAATGGTTTCCCAATCACTGGTTTCCCTATACCGACATACTTCTAACGCTTTGCCAGTAATCCTGGTGTTAATAAATTTCACTAATAAGGGTATAGTTTCTTTATCTACGGCCTCACATGCATAATCGCATGCCCGTATGAATGAACAAACGTCTTTTGCATCGGCGCAAATTGGTATCATAGCAGTGACCTGCTCAATTGTAGCCTTTACACTAGACATTTTTGTTCTTTGCTTCCTCTTTACTGGTCCTAATTCTGAATGGATTAAATTTGGTGTACTACGTAACCCTATTAATCTTTGTTCTAATCCGGTATTTGAGTCTTCTTTAACAGTGGTATCTAACAAACTTTTCAATATGTGTTTTTCCTTATTAATTCCCTGTGTAGAGTCGCTACCCTCTTTCGTATTTATACTTATGTTTACTAATTTATCTACTTCAATATTTTTATCTAACTCTACGTGAGTTCCGATTTCTTTTGTTGTATCTGTTTCCTCTTCCGAACTATTACTATCGTTTTCACTATAACTATTTTCTTCTTTTTCCTTATTCATACGTTTATTTTTATATTCATTTATTATAACTTAAATTAAATATGTTTTATTTCTTAAAATAATTTATTATTTTTTTTATTATTTTTTTTTCCAATTATTAATCAAACATTAATTTCTTTAAAAATATTTATCAATATTATTTTATTATAAAATTCTCGTAATATTTTTATTATTCCCCCAATTATTTCTATCTATATTTTTTTTTATTATTATTTTTTTCTTCTAGGATTTTTTTATCCTCTCTAAAATTCACAATATACGTCAAGTAAATTTTTTCAACACGATAGGACTTTCTCGCCTATAAAATTCACAATTATCTTTTAATTATAACACGGCTTATTTCTGCCTAATAA
Organism: Aphis gossypii; assembly: GCF_020184175.1. Taxonomy (NCBI): domain Eukaryota; kingdom Metazoa; phylum Arthropoda; class Insecta; order Hemiptera; family Aphididae; genus Aphis; species Aphis gossypii. The sequence continues at coordinate 25,977 of NW_026083266.1, forward strand.
AATCTCCGATTATTAAAATCGCTAAATACGGCTCTTCCCGGCCTAAAATAAATTCACAATTATTTTTTTCACAAAATACGGCTCTTTCTGGCCCAATAAAATTCACAATTATTTTTCAATATACGGCTCTTCTCGGCCCAATAAAATTCACAATTATTTTTCAATATACGGCTCTTCTCGGCCCAATAAAATTCACAATTATTTTTCAATATACGGCTCTTCTCGGCCCAATAAAATTCACAATTATTTAATTCACAATATATATGGCTCAAATCCGCCCCAAAATAATTCCTTTCATCAACTTTTAAAATATGGCACTTTTTCAGCCTAAATAAATTCAACACTTTTAATTCTCAATATATGGCTCAAATCCGCCCCAAAATAATTCCTTTCATCAACTTTTAAAATATGGCACTTTTTCAGCCTAAATAATTCAATATATAAGGACTTATTACTTGCCTTCCCAATAATTCAATAAATAAGGTCTTAACTGCCTTCAATAAAATTCTCAATTAATATTCTTTTTAATTCACAAAATAAACTCTTTCTTTTTTTCTTGCGTGTTCCTTGACGTATAATTCACTAATATTTTTTTTATTCTATAAATATTTATTTCCGTATTCTTCACGTATAATTTTCTCTAAATAAAATATTTTCCCCTTAATTATAAAATTTTTTTTTTTATTTAACAATATATTCTCTTTTTTTTTTTGTATTATTTTTTTAAATAAATTTATTTATACTATTCTTACGATATTTATCTTAAATAATTTTTTCGCATAAAAAAAAATAATTTTCTTGTAAAATATTTAATTTTAATAAAATAATTTAATTTCCGTAATTAAAAATGTTTAAAGTAATTAAAATAATTTTTCTTTCCTTTTATATTAAAAATAAAATTTATTAATTAATTTTTTTTTTTTTAAAAAAAAAAAAATTATTCTTCTGCTATTATATTTTATAAATAAAATAATAAAATAAAATTTTATTTTAAAACTTTTAAATTATTATTTTTTCCTAAAAAATTTTCTATGTCAAAATATTATATTTATTTAAAAAAAAAATAAAATATTTCTATTATTTTTTTTTCTGAAAAATTATTTATGTCTTTTTTTTTTAAAAAAAAATTCTTATTTATTTATTTGTTTCTCGAAAAATTATTTATATTTGAAATATTTATATATTTTATAACTAAAATAGAGTTGTATTATTTTATTATTGAACAAAAATGTTATGCGTAAAAATAATCTAAGTGTACTATTAAAATATTAAATTTATTTAATCGTTGGGTTTTTTTTTTATTTTTGCTTATTCTAAATTTTTCCTTTTTTTTAAAATTATTTATTTAATTTTATCAAGATATTTTATTTAATGTTTCAGTGGGAATATATATATATACACCTTCACAATTAAAAGTAACTTATACGATGGAGTTTTTAATTCCAAAGGAGACGCGAACAGAGTTAGACGCTTAAAATTATTCTACATTAAGAAAAAAAAATTTTGCTTACACAACGATGGTTTGAGTCGATGCTTCCCTTCTTGATTGCTGAGCCGTGGTGTTACTTGTTGATTCTTTCTCTTCGGAGTCGCTGAAGTTGACGTTCTGCAGTTGTCTTCTTCAACAGTGATTCGTTGCCGAATGTGCCTCCGTGAATTCTTTGACGTTGATATATTTTAAATTTTTCGAAAAATTTTCGAAGTGGGAAAAATATTTTTCCCGAAAATTTTCTAAGTTCGAAAAAATAAAATTGTTCGACCAAAGAATTCTTATTTGAAAGAATCCTACCGACTGCGCCAAATTTGTAACGTGCCACGTACAATCAGTTGAATGATGTCGAATCGGATAGGTTTTGTGAAATAATTGAACTCTCGAATTTATTCTAAGTGTTTTTATTTAAAAATTATTCTAAGTCCAATTATTTAATTTAATTAAACTGTGAAAAATATTCTAAGTCCAGGAGACATAAAATATTAAACTGGGTGACGTGAAGGTGCTTGCTCTAACTCTGGTGGAACACGTCTGAAATGTGCCTAATCTGGGCCCCCTTATATATCATACAGGGACTCCCGTGGTACCTTCTGGTCCCTGATGGTCATCTGCACCTGCATCCGCTTCTTCCCACGCATTGCGTCATTCGCGCAACGTCGTGCGTCAATTATGTGTCTATAATCTTCTACCGGGTGGGTAATTACGTACCTAGTTATTCTAACCGGGTGGTAATTACGCATCCACACATTTCCACCAAATAGCAATCATATAGTTATTATTTCTAGCGGGTAGAAAGCATACGTGTGATGATACCTTTTGATTAGTTATCTTTTACCTTTTATTTTAGGTCCCAATTGTTGGTCTATACCCGATCATTACTTGCTTAACTGCTCACCCTTAGCATAATTATAGGGATGTTTGTTATGCCCCCTAGCGTTGTGGTTATTGTCAGCTACAGAATGTAATTTATATATTATATTTAATATAAGTATCAGAGCACGTTGCATTATGAACGTATACAGAGTGTATATTAGATATATTATGAATTTTTCTACTAATTTTATCATTTACAAATTATAACAACTTTTGTAACATTTGTAACATACTGTATCATGCAATATGGCTACTTTGCCACTAGTTAATTTGTTTCATTTCGCATTATCTACGAAACTATAACGGACGACTAGTTACTGTATATTTTATTTTATCAAGCAACTAGAAAAATTCATAATTATTTTGACGGTAAGTTATTTTATTTCAGTTTTATGTTACATAATTTTTAGGTACTAGCTATTATTTACTTTTACTACGTATAATTACGTATTATTTTTATTTGAATACCTTTGTATATTATATTTTTTGTTTCGTATAAATATATAATGAAAAAAAATACTTATTTTATTTTATTTATGCCTATTGCATACCATATAGTATACTTGTTATTACCATATATCATTTAATTTTTTACCGACAATTTATCATTGTATTATTATATAGAAATTGTTGGATCCCTAGTATAAATATGAATAGTCAACCAGGACCATCACGGGAGAGGTCTCCAGTAGTAACGAGGCGTAAGACGTTGACTGACGAACAATTATTGGCATTGTTACAAGAGTCAGATGTAGATGATGGAGATAGTGATTTTGAAGTAGATACTGAGGAAAGCGATTCTGAAGATAATTTCTTGACGGAGGCAGACATACCCGAAATAAGACATAGCATATCGGCTGAGCATTGGAGTTCTAATCCAGTGCAGGTCCCGTCAATTCCGTTTATAGGAAATGCAGGGTTGAAAGTACAGCCAAAGGGACATGAGCCTATCGATTATTTTGATTTGCTAGTATCTGATGATTTTTATAATTTTATAGTAGAAGAAACTAATTTTTACGCCATTGAAGTTCTTAGTCTTTCGTCAGAAAAATCTAGGATAACTCATTGGAAAGATTTAACTACCACTGAACTGAAAGTATTTTTAGGTCTACTTTATCACACTGGAACAATACTTTTAAATAAACTTGAGGACTATTGGAAACAAGACGATCTATTTAATATTCCATGTTTCAAAAAACATATGAGTAGAAATCGTTTTTTATTAATTCTTCGAGTTTTACATTTTAGCCATGATGCTGTGGACCCAAATGATAGACTTTTTAAAATTAAATCAATTGTGGAATATTTTAATAATAAAATGGATGAGGTGTATTATCCCGGTAAAAATTTATCCATAGATGAGTCAATGATATTATGGCGGGGTAGATTAATTTTTCGACAGTATATACAGGGAAAAGGCATAAATTTGGGATCAAATTATATATTTTAGCTGAGCCAAATGGCCTGAATTTAAAAATTATGATTTATACTGGACAAAAACTGTCACAGCTTGAACAACCGCATTCTAATAGTCACACAGAAAGTGTAGTTATAAACCTTATGGAAGGAAAATTGTACAAAGGTCATTCGCTTTACATGGACAATTATTAAAATAGCGTAAATTTAGCTCAGACACTAATTTCAAAAAATACTTATTGTACCGGCACATTACGTTCAAATAGGAAAAAAAATCCAAGCGACATTGTTAAAAAAAAATTAAAAAAAGGAGAAAATATATCGAAGTATTCATACAACGGGATCTGTGTATTCAAGTGGAAGGACAAAAGGGATGTATTGGGCATATCAACAGAATGGACTGCAGATATGGTAGATACACAAAATAAACGCGGAGACAAGAAAAAAAAACCATTGCCAATAATAAAATATAATGATTATATGTCAGGTGTAGACCGTCAAGACCAACTAATGTCCTACTATCCGTGTGAACGAAAAACTCTTCGATGGTACAAGAAAGTTGGTATTCACATTTTACAACAGCTACTTCTCAATTCTTATCTTTTATATTGTCAAAATGAACGTAAAATACCTTTTTATAATTTTCGGCTGAATATTATACGTTCATTGTTAAAAAAAAATGATAAAACTGGTGAACTTGGAGAAAAACAAAATAAAATTACGACTAAATTACCGACTGCAGTTCCATTTGTACATACTCCACAACTCTTACCAAAAAGCGAAAAAAACGACAAAAGTTCAACGCATAACGATGTAGTTACTGTAAAGAAATTGGCAAACGCAAAGATACATCATACTACTGTTCTCTCTGTCCACAGAATCCACCTCTATGTTTAGGATCCTGTTTCGAAAATTATCATGCAAAATAATATGTTTTTTTTTTAACTTTATAAATTTTTAATGATTTATATGTTTATTCAATTTTTAAAACATTTTACAAAGATTGTAAATCATTAATTTTGTGGTTTAATTATGATAAACAGATATTCATTTTATTTTATTATACATTTTTCGATTTTTTTTATGGTTATTTTATATTACGAAATTTTATATTCATACCTATATTATATGTTTAGATATAAGATATTATATAACATGTTTGTGTACTGTCTAAGTATTTTATACATAAAAGGTAACAATAAAGCTGTTAAACAGTAATATTTAAATGTTATTCAATTTTATGAATTAATAGAGTTATGCCTCTAATGCCATCGACGCTTAAACGCGTCAAGCGATAAACAACGCGGCGTCGTAGTATAATTGCCGAAATCACCGGCGGCGTTGAAAGTGTTAATCAAGAAAAATTTGAAATAAACTCTGTTCAAAGAGAACATTCATATTGTAGACTTAGTGAACCCAATGTTCAAAATGATACTTATCGTAATAACTGAAAATCAACACTAATTATATAACATATTCTTGTAACAAAATTAAATATTATTCTATTAATCTTTGTTCTAATCTGTATTCGAGTCTTCTTTAACAGTAGTATCTAACAACTTTTCCCTATTGTTTTTTCCTTATTAATTCCCTGTGTAGAGTCGCTACCCTCTTTCGTATTTATACTTATGTTTACTAATTTATCTACTTCAATATTTTTATCTAACTCTACTTGAGTTCCGATTTCTTTTGTTGTATCTGTTCCTCTTCCGAACTATTACTATCGTTTTCACTATAACTATTTTCTTCTTTTTCCTTATTCATACGTTTATTTTTATATTATTATTATAACTTAAATTAAATGTTTTATTTCTTAAATAAATTTTTTATTATTTTTTTTCACAAATACGGCTTTTTCTGGCCCAATAAAATTCACAACTATTTTTCAATATACGGCTCAAATCCGCCCCAAATTAATTCTTTCATCAACTTTTAAAATATGGCACTTTTTCAGCCTAATAATTCAATATATATAAGGACTTATTACTTGCCTTCCCAATAATTCAATAAATAAGGTCTTAACTGCCTTCAATAAAATTCTCAATTAATATTCTTTTTACTTCACAAAATAAACTTTTTTTCTTGCGTGTTCCTTGACGTATAATTCACTAATAATTTTTTTATTCAATAAATATTTATTTCCGTATTCCTCACATATAATTCTCTCTAAATAAAATATTTTCCCCTTAATTATAAAATTTATTTAATATATTTCGCTTTTTTTTTGTATTATTTTTTCAAAATAAATTTATTTATACTATTCTTACGATATTTATCTTAAATAATTTTTCCGCATAAAAAAAAAATAATTTTCTTGTAAAATATTTAATTTTAATAAAATAATTTAATTCCGTAATTAAAAATGTTTAAAGTATTTAAAATAATTTTTCTTTCCTTTTATATTAAAAATAGAATTATTTTTTTTTTTAAAAAAAAAATTATTCTTCTGCTATTATATTATAAATAAAATATAAAATAAAATTTTATTTTAAAACTTTTAAATTATTATTTTCTGAAAAATTTTCTATGTCAAAATATTTTATTTATTTTAAAAAAATAAAATATTTTTATTATTATTTATTTTTTTGATTTTTTTTTTTAACTTATTATTTTTTCTGAAAGTTCTTTATGTTACTTTGTTTTATTTTTTTTTTTTTGACATAATAAAATATATATTTTTTTTAAGATTCTTAATTTATTAATTTTACTGAAAAATTATTTCTCTTTTTTTTTTAAAAAAAAATTCTATTTTTTATTTGTTTCTCAAAAAATTATTTATATTTGAAATATTATATATTTTATAACTAAAATAAAGTTGTATTATTTTATTATTGAACAAAAATTTTATGCGTAAAAATAATCTAAGTGTACTATTAAAATATTAAAATTATTTAATCGTTGCGTTTTTTTTTTTTATTATTATTTTTTATTTTTGCTTATTCTAAATTTTTTTCTTTCTTAAATCATTTATTTAATTTTATCAAGATATTTTATTTAATGTTTCACGGGGAATATATATATACACTTTCACAATTAAAAGTAACTTATACGATGGAGTTTTTAATTCCAAAGGAGACGCGAACAGAGTTAGACGCTTAAAATTATTCTACATTAAGAAAAAAAAAATATGCTTACACAACGATGGTTTGAGTCGATGCTTCCATTCTTCTTGATTGCTGAGCCGTGGTGTTACTTGTTGATTCTTTCCTCTTTCGGAGTCGCTGAAGTTGACGTTCTGCAGTTGTCTTCTTCAACAGTGATTCGTTGACGAATGTGCCTCCGTGAATTCTTTGAAGTTGATATATTTTGAATTTTTTTCGAAAAATTTTCGAAGTGGAAAAAAAAATATTTTTCCCGGAAATTTTCTAAGTTCGAAAAAATAAAATTGTTCGACCAAAGAATTCTTATTTGGAAGAATCCTACCGACTGCGCCAAATTTGTAACGTGCCACGTACAATCAGTTGAATGATGTCGAATCGGAAAGGTTTTGTGAAATAAATGAAACTCTCGAAATTATTCTAAGTGTTTTTATTTAAAAATTATTCTAAGTTCAATTATTTAATTTAATTAAACTGTGAAAAATATTCTAAGTCCAGGAGACATAAAATATTAAACTGGGTGACGTGAAAATGCTTGCTCTAACTCTGGTGGATCACGTCTGAATTGTGCCTAATCTGGACCCCCTTATATATCGTCCAGAAGCTCCCGCGGTACCTTCAGGTCCCTGCTGGTCATCTGCACCTGCATCCGCTTCTTCCCACGTCTCTGCGTTATCTCTGCGGTGTTGTGCGTCAATCATATATCGATGATTTCCTGTGAAATCGCAAGCGCGCGTATGATGATGTCGCGTGCAGTGTTGTGCCTAAGCTAAATTTAGTTAGATAAATTTATCTAGATACCTCATCTAGATAAAACAATCGTATTTTTTATCTTATCTAGATAAATTACATAATTGGTATCTAATTGCCATCTAAGATAGAAAACTTCGTCATTTAAATGAATTTATCTAGATTGTTCTAGAGATGTAGTCTTTGAAAAATACACGAACATCATATTTTCCGATATTATTTTTATAATTTATTGTATATGAAATTAATTATACATATAACATATATATTTAGATACTAGAAATTATTATTGTTGGTCCTCGTCAAACGTCAACAGATAAGCTTTGTGTATATTATATTATATAATCCAAGTCTGAGGTCTAAAAATAACTTGATAGTACTGGCAATAATGATATTATTATAGTTTAAAAATACCAATAACTAATAAGAATAAAACACCAGTTCCACTCCCTACCGCCCAACAACCTATCCTGTATCACTGCAAGTTAAACTATTTCATTTATCATTATTCATTACCCATAGAAAAGTATCATACTATCAACGAAGTCCGCGTAAAATCTATATCCATGTGTTTTCTTCGTCTACTTTTACTGATTGATTAGTGAGTAGTGACACTAGTCAGTAATTTTTTTAATCTATTCGCTTGAATCGCTTGATCAAATTTTAAATCATGGATCGATACGTTACATCGACTGATCGATGTGTTAAGAGATCTCGCCTTGCAGACACAGCAGAAAATACGAATGATCCGCCAGATGAACCAGTAACTCCGTCTATAACGGCCATAACTAAATTTAAATATTTGTTTGGTGAATTTTTTAAATTAGTGTCAACTGATGGTGAAAAGCTAATAGCATCATGTTTAAACTGTCATAAGACTATAAGTGCGTCTACCAAGTCAAGTGGAAATTTATTGAGTCATATTAAAGTAAGTTTTAAATAATACTGTAGATATCTACAATTAATAGTGTTTTATACAATTTTCACAACTACACATTGAATATAGATGCTAGTGTGTAATGTTTCATATTTTGTATTTATAATTTTATAAATCCTATTATTATTTATAAGTTTGCCTAATGGGTACCTAAATTATTATTATTATTACTATTTAGTTTATGTATTAAAGCTAGGTAACCATAGTCCATATTACAATTTGAAAAATGTACCTAGTTTTACAAAATATTCTAAATAGTTAGCTTTTAATAATTAAATAATTTTAAATAAATTATCTTTGTCCGAATTAAAATTTAAATATATACCCATACCTATTCTACTTTTTTTATTAGAAAATGAGTATCTATATATTTTTTAAATATTTTATCAAGTAGAATAACTACAAAGTTAATTAATGAATTCATAGTACCTTAACTATAATAGGTTTATATTGTGTATATATAAATTATAATAGTTATGACTATTATACTGTCATACATTACATATATCCAGTAGGTACTACACCAATAATTTATAAACTATAACATAGGTACATAAGCATAAAGTAGCCTACATATCATTAACATTAAAATAATTATTCAATTTTTCTGTTTAATAGAGTCAACATTCATTCTTACTCTCTAAAGTAGAGATAGCCAGAACTAGAAGTAAAAATAATTCTAATTCTGTTCAAACAAAAATGTTTGATGTCCGTCCAAAAACAGTGACAAAGGAAATGGTAATTATTCTGCTAGTTTTGTAATTTTAATATTTATTTGTGCAATTTTTAAATCTTTTTTAGGACCTCAAGTTCCAGGTTGGTTCTAGTAATTGATAATAATGATAATATATTTTGTTTATTTTCAGGTTAAGTCCTTAGTATTTGATTATATTGTCAACGAAATGTGTCCATTAAGGACATGTGAAAAACAGAGTTTTAAACGTTTGATTGTTGGACTTACTGGATCAAACGACACAATTATACCCAACAGAAAACAACTTTCAAAACATTTAGATTACAAATATGAAACATACGTATCTATGTTAACGGATTTGATAGTAAAGAATAGTTTTATTTGTACAACAGCTGACATATGGAGTACAAACAACCGAAGTTACATGGGTAATTACTTGATTTAGAACACTTAGATGTAGTCATTTGAATGTAGACAGTTGGAATAAAAAAAAGATAGTATATAAATCACTCAATTTATAAGTTATTTATTATAATACGTCCAAAATGTATATAAGTATTTAAATATCAACAAATTATTAATTATGTAAAATATTTAGTTATTAATGTTAAAATTAAAAAATTAAATTAAAATCTAAATCTTGTATTATTATATTAAAAAATGATCAATATTTTATTTATACAGATAAATACTTATAATATGCTAATAATTTAGTTAAAATTCTATCTTGACGTAATATATAATATTAAATAACAAATGATTAGGTTTAATATGATACAATACCATATTTTTTAGTTATATTATAAATTATAATAGTTTTATAATTTATAAATATAAATCAGCAGAACTATTTTTCTTATTATATTTTAATATTGATCTACCTACTAAAATATATTTTTAAATTTCAATGCAAAATTTTTATTGATTGATTATATATTTTTTTTTTACATACAATTGTCCCCGTGATCAAATAGCTTTGTTCCTATTCGGTAGTAACTAATGAGGCAATCTTTTTAGTTATTTTTTAAATTACTGAATATGTTATTTTGATCTATTTCTAGGAAGGAATGACATGTCACTTAATTGATGAAGAAACATTTGTCCGGCATTCATATGTCCTTGGATGTAAACGAATTAAGGGAAGCCATAACTACCAAAATATTGCCGAAGTTATATCAAAAATAACACAAATATACAACATTGAACATTCAAAAATAACTCATATTATTACAGACAATGCTGCAAACTTTGGAAAAGCATTCCGGGTGTACTCTACTTCTCCAAACATTGTTCAAAAAGGAAAAATTAATGATTTAGGTAATTTTGATGAAAATAGTTCTGTTACTTCAAATTCTGACAGTGGATCAGACTGTTCAAATTTTGACTTAGAAAATGTAGAATCAATGACTTGTTTTTAACTGCTGAATCAAACACAAAGAACGATGGTACACTTTGTCTACCAAGACATATGCTTTGTTGTGCTCACACGTTAAATTTAATTGCAGCAAGTGACATTTCAAAAAATTTTGATAACAATTATAACAAAATATCCAAATCTACTTTTACTAAATTGACAAATTTTTGGAATTTAGCAAGTCGAAGTACCGCAGCATCTGATAAAGTGTATGATATTTGTAAGTGCAAGTTTCCAGTTCCAGTAGTGACCCGGTGGAATTCATTATACGATGCAACCCAAAAAATTTTAGATCACAAAATGAACATAGGAATAATATTTGAAACAGTTACATTTGCCCAAATTGAAAAATAATGAGTGGGGGTTCATAAATGAATATTGTAAGGTTATGAAACCATTAGCCTTTCATTAGACAAGTTGCAAGGTGAAACAAAAAGTTTCTTGGGGTATGTTGCTCCTACTATATTAGTGCTAAGAAAGTTACTGATACTGAATCAATCTGAACAGTTAATGTATTGTAAAACCTTTGAGTCTTACAATTATAAATAGTCTAGAAAAGAGATTTAATTTTTTATTTTATCTAAATGATCCTAAAAGTAAAGATTTCATAATTGCTTCGATTAGTCATCCAAAATTTAAATTGGATTGGGTGCCTGTTCGGTACAAAGATTTATGCAAGAAAATATTTATTGAAGAATGTAATTCTATGTCCATTTTAACTATTATACAGCCAGACTCTGCAAATGAAGAAAGTGATTGTACGAGTGATAAAGAGTTTTATGATAATTTATACTCGCATCATTCAATAAATGATTCTCTGAATGTCATAGTGATGGAATTGACTTAAGTCAAGAAAATGAATCAAATGTACAAGTACAAGTAATAAAATTTTGAATTAAAAAAAAAAGGAATTAGATTTGTTAAATAATTATCCAGTAATTAAAAAGTATTTATTAAGTACAACACAACTCTTCTTCGTCAGCACCTGTTGAGAGACTGTTTAGTGGTGCAGTACAAGTTTTAACTTCGAGGCGTAATCGCCTTGGTGATAACACATTTGAAAAATTATTGTGCTGTAGAAACATGCAAAACTAACAAGTATACAAAGTTATATATAGTATTGATTTTTTTTTTATTAAATCTATTTGGTTTGTATAATAAACATTTAAATATATTATAATTCAAGATAATAGTTTAATAATTATATACCTTTATACAAAGTATTCTGCCATCAGTTGGCTTCTATCTCCAAAACTAGTATTCCTTTTCAGAAAATGGTGTAAGTATTGATATGTTGTTGTTGGCATGATTATTTAAATTATTACACACATTTTACAAATAATTATTAGTATTTAAAACTAAAATTATATATAGTCATATTTGTAATAATATTTTATATACATAACATGAAAAATATAAAATTTAACAAAATCATGTTTTAAGAATAAGATTTATAAAAAATTATCTCATTTTCATCTAGATAAAATTGACTTTATCTGAATCTATATCTAGATATATTTTAATTTATCATTATCTATCTCTATCTATATATATTTTGAGTTCATACATCTTATCTATATCTAGATACAAAAACATTATCTAAACACAACACTGGTCGCGTGTGACCATGAACGATCCCGCTAATATATTATGTCATTACGGATGCGGGGCCAGTATTTCCAAGAGAAGCTGCTTATCGTCAATAATAATTGATTATTATAATAATAGTAATTATTGACAATTACTGGTCTTTATCTTCCACGAACCCGTCCATGAGGAATACTTAGGAATACTTCCCAATCTGGATTTGGTCATTATTATCTACGTTTTAGTACTTATGTACATTATATTTAATGTATGAGACATCAGAGCACGTTGCACATTTTAAATAACTTAAATAATGTAGACAAACTTAAGGCCAGTGGTTAGGTAGGCAACAAAGTTGTATATTCAGATATTCTATATTTTTGTATAACACTTATTATTTTAAGAATATATTTAAAAGATAGTCACTTATTTTCACTTTTTTACAACTTTACCAAACAAATAAGCAATGTATGACAATAAATGTGTCATACGCCAAAACAAAATTATAATACATTAAATATAAAATGTATTACTTACCAAGAAAGATCCACAGATTGGGATGTGCAACTGAAATTTCAACCGCAACGCATTGTGGAAACTTTCCAGGTTATTGTTGGTTCTTCGCGGTAGACTATGTACAGACACAATGTCTGGTCCTACCATTTGCAACCAATATCTACATAATATAATAAATTATTTTAAAAAACAAAACTAGTAAACAATCGTTTTTTAATCAAATTATATTTATATTTATATTATTTCATGTTAAATTATAATTTATATTGCTTAACATCTGTTGTAGTAAGTACCTCTTGCCTACATAGTAGATACCCACATTATGATTGTAAAAATATAAACATTAAAATTTTATTACAAAAGGGCAAAGAGTACACAGATAATAATATACCCAAAATATAATTTAATACATTGTATATAATTAATATAAAGTAATTGATTCACAAAGCTATGTTCATAGTTCACACTCACTGGTTATAGTAATCAAAAAGATTGTCCATATGCACACCATGATTTGTTGCAAAAGCTTTTATTAAAGCGAAACCTTTTTCTGGTAATAGAGGCAAAGCGAATAACATTTTTAAGGAGTCCAATGCAAATTGATTGGAATTTACATGTCGTAGGTAACCTCTTGATCTCATGTTTTTCCATACAGCCTTAAGTTAATAACAGTAATTTAGTAAAATACATACTAAGAAGCAAATTATTTTTAAACCTTTGATTTAATTACACATTGAACCACCAATTACCTGGTTATGATGAAACCAACATCCATGTGCTTGGGCTTCAGGAAATTGAGACACCAAAGCATCCCTTAGTGCGGGTTCATAGTCAGTGATGATTGTGCTCGGTGTTAAATTAGGTATTAAATTATTTTTTACAAAAGCCATAACACAATCATATGAGCCTCGACATTTAGACTCCATCAATACATATATGATGATTGGTATGGACTGAAAAATATTAAATCCCAATGTATATACCTAATATTTATGTTGAATGTATTGGTTTTACAATGATGTATGTTTTTTTTTTTTTTGTTTTTGTGTCTGTGTACAGCATAACTAGTCGAAATAATGCTCCAATTTCAAACTATGGGGGTGGTTTACGATGTAAAAGTGAATATCCTTGGTGCATTATATAGGTAAAAAGTTAACATTTTCCAACAGTTTTCAAAAAAATCGAGAAAAACAAAAAAAAAGATGACGGAAAAACGGCAATTTTTTACTCAAAACCAGTTTTCGACCAAATCGATTTTTTTTTTATGGTTGTAATTCAAAAACTAATCACTGAAAATACTTGAAATTTTCACCAAATGTTAATGTCAGTGGTATCTGTACATAGTTAAATTTTCAAAAAATTTTGACTTTTTTTGAGTTATTTATAGACCACTGACATTTTCGATTTTTTTGAGAAATCTTTTTTAATGTGTCGAAAAACATTTTTGGATGACCAAAAAGTTTTGAAAATTTAATACAAGGTTCCTTATGAGTTGTTTTTATTGTAGCTAAAAAAAATTAAAAATCGTTAGTCACAATTTTTTTTTTATAAGAGTTTATAATTCAAATTTTTACGAAATCTGTCGAAAACGCAAAAATTTGCAAGTAATTTTGAAATTGAAAAATCATAAAATTTTTTTCTTTTATAACTAAGTTTTGAACATTTGAAACAAGGTTCTCCATACATTTTTCTTCAAATATCTGTAAAAAAACTCTACCGGATTCAGACGAAAAAATTTATGAGTGTTAGAAATTTAAATTTTTACAAAACCGCGTTAAATAACGTTTTAGCCTCAAACGATTTTTGATATTTGTTATAATTCAAAAAGTATAATTCGTAGATACTTGAAAATTTTACCAGTTATTTAGAATGGCATTTTCTTTACATGATTTAATTTTTAAAATACTTTGAGTTTTTTTGAGGTATTTATAGACAACTGAAATTTTCAATTTTTCTAAAAAATTTTTTTTGAAGGGTCGATAAAATTTTTTTGGCCCTATCAAAATACTTGAAAATTTTATACAAAGTTCCTCATATGTTATTCTTATAGTGATAAAAAAATTATAAGAATACATAGGCACAATTTTTTTTTATTAGCATTTGAAGTTCAAATTTTGACAAAAATTCGTCAAAATCATGAATACTTGCAAATTATTTTGTAGTTCAAAATTCATAAAATTGTTTGTATTTATATCTAACGTTAAAAAATACAACACTAAGTTTTCCATAAGTTTTTCTTCAAAAAGCTATAGAGAAAATTTTAAGCGTCATTATAGGAAAAATGTTTTGAGCGTTTGAGTTTTAAATTTTTATGAAATCGGAATATTTGTTTCAAAATAGAATATATGACAATATTTAATTTTAATATATTCTAGACTGACAAATCATCTCCGTTCAGAATCGTTTTTCGTATACAATGATGCCTATCATTGCATTCAAATTTAATCTACCCTAGTCCGAGGTCCACCCCACCCCTTAATGTACAGCAGAGCGGTACCCACTTGCCGACTTTTTTTAATTTGATTTATTGGTGTTGGAAAATCAATACATTTAAAATCTAACCCACTCTTTTTTACAAGAAAATCAAAACATTTTTGGTTAAATCGTGATTTATTAGAACGCGTATCATATTTGGGTAGTATAGAATATTTAAAACAGTATTTATCTTTATGTTTAACGTTTATAATAGCCTTATTTTTCGTATAAATTTAGGAAAATCTAAATATGCACCTCCGTTTAATGGATTTACTAAATTAATTCTCAACTGTAACCCATCTATTGAAACAAGTGTCAATCCTGAACCTTAAGCAAAAAATTAAGATTCTTCAGCTAATATTTTATCAAACTTTTTGTTTAACAAACTAGCGAAATCGGATGAATTACATGCTAAAACATTCGAAGTTTTAAAAGCCACATCTTGTTTATCATGTGTTATAGGACGTGTGTAAGTAGCGTCAACGTGTAAATTAAATTTGATCGACGTTTTAATACACGATTGTCTTAACTTTAAAATTAACTCATGTAAAATAAAGTTAAAAATAATTTGTAATCTATATAATTTTCACAGTTCTAATTATGAAAGTTTTTGAACCTTTTCTAAATCTTTCTATTTCAATAAGTCCACTTCCAATCGTGTTCATACGCTGTTTTTTTGTTATTATATTTCTGTTCATAATGAGACTGAATAATAAAAAAAAAACACATTAAATTTATATATATATATATAAATGTATGTTTTTTTTTTGTTTACATTTTTTAAAAAAAATAATAATAATAAAATTCTTAAATAAACAATGAGTACTTAGTTTTTTTTAAAAAAAAAAAATCATTTTAGATTCAAACAAAAAGATTCTGTTAATAAATTTAGATCATCCAATAATGTACAATTATGCAGATGATAAGCTAACGTCTGTTTTCGAAATCTAACATAACCATACAAATCATAATATTTATTAACAAGTAATATTTCATTTCTCAAATTTATTATATTCTCTTTTAAGATTTTTATTTTTTTTATATCTTGTAAAAGTGTTTTAGCTAAGTATTTTTCATATCTTAATATTTTAATTTTTCTTTTGATTAAAATTATAGTTTTCCTTCTTCAAACATTATCGGTCTTCCTAATTTATTCTTACTACACATTTTTTTATGTTCAGTTAATCCTGTTTCACCCCAAAGTTTACTTTTACATGGTTTACTCGTATTTCCAAAAGTTGTAAAACACCTCTTACAAATAATTAATTTAGAACAATTTTTAGTTTTCTGACTTCTAATAAATCTTGAAAAATCTTTAATATAACAATAATGTGATGTTTTATGGTTATTGACAAAAAATAAATCAAAATGATTTTTTTCTTCTTTATTATTTATTAATAGAGGGAAAATAGTACCTTTATTATTTAAACTATAAACATTAACTGAAACATTATTTAAACGTTCAAATTTTTTAATTTGATTTATTGGTGTTGGGAAATCAATACATTTAAAATCTAACCCACTCTTTTTTTCAAGAAAATCATAATATTTTTGGTTAAATCGTGATTTATTAGAACGCTTATCATATTTGGTTAGTATAGAATATTTAAAACAGTATTTATCTTTATTTTTAACGTTTATAATAGCCTTTTTTTCTCGTATAAATTTAGGTAAATCTAAATATGCACCTCCTTTTAATGGATTTACTAAATTGATTCTCAACTGTAACCCATCTATTGAAACAAGTGTCCATCCTGAACCTTTAGCAATAAATTCAGATTCTTCAGCTAATATTTTATCAAACTTTATGTTTAACAAACTAGCGAAATCGGATGAATTACATGCTAAACCATTCGAAGTTTTAAAAGCCACATCTTGTTTATCATGTGTTATAGGACGTGTGTAAGTAGCCTCAACGTGTAAATTAAATTTGATCGACGTTTTAATACTCAATTGTTTTAACTTTAAAATTAACCCATGCGAAATATAGTTAAAAAATAATTTGTAATCTATATAATTTTCACAGTTCTTAATTATGAAAGTTTTTGAACCTTTTCTAAATCTTTCTATTTCAATAAGTCCACTTCCAATCGTGATCATACGCTGTTTTTTTGTTATTAAATTTCTGTTCATAATGAGACTGAAATAATAAAAAACACATAATATTTATATATAAATGTATGTTTTTTTGTTTTACATTTTAAAATAAAAAAAATTCATTTTAGAGATTCAAACAAAAAGATTCTGTTAATAAATCTAGATCTTCCAATAATATACAATAACCGCTCTGTAGATGATAAGCTAACGTCTGTTTTCGAAATCTAACATGATCATACAAATTATAATATTTATTAACAAGTGATATTTCATTTCTCAAATTTATTATATTTTCTTTTAAGATTTTTATTTTTTTTATATCTTGTAAAAGTGTTTTAGCTAAGTATTTTTCATATCTTAATATTTTAATTTTTCTTTTGATTAAAATTATGGTTTTTCTTTGTTCATGTTTACTTTGTACTTCCTTCTCATCATTATCATCGTTTTCTTCATCCAATCGATGAATTTCAATTAAGATATGGTTAAGTGAGTAATTATTCGCAGCACAATATGAAATTTATCTTTTGGATCGAATCCGATGTTTAAAAACTTGCGATTTTCAAAGTCAATTGTGAAATTACTACAGTCGATGAGTTCGGACGGCGATGAAGGTGCAACATAAATATTCAAACGGTTCATTTCACTTATTGGCCCTGCCATATTAATACTATTAAAGTTAAACCGAGATTTACAACTTGACACTGTTAAAACAAAACTATGACTGAATATTAGTGCTTAATTATTAATCGTCATTAATATTATTAATATTATTATTATTATTATTATTATGAATGGTGGGGGATATATTAACTGGTAAGGGGGATTAGTGGTGGGGCATATATTTTGTACGTATTTAGGTATACCATATAGGTATATAGGTATATGTTTAAGTAATAGTAATAATATAGGTATAAAGATAATGTGTACTACGAGATAACGGCTGAGCAGTGTACCGGTTGCGGCATCTATGGCGCAGCGGGAGGTGGTGTAACGGCGGCGCTAACCATGGTTGGGCAGCGAGTGGAGGTACGGGTAGCGGTACCTTGGGTGAGTAGTAGGTAGCGGGGGTAGCGGTGGCGGTGGCGGTGGCGGTGGTGATGTGGCGGTAGCGGTGGCGGTGGTGATGTGGCGGTAGCGGTGGCGGTGATGGCCCCCCAGGGACACAGTTACCACTTAAAACTATGGTTTTTTTTGTTCATGTTTACTTTGAACTTCCTTCTCATCATTATCATCGATTTCTTCATCCAATCGATGAATTTCAATTAAGGTATGGTAAAGTAAATCCATTTTCTAAAAAAAAAAAAATTATTTATGTTTTGGAAAAGCTATTGAGAACAAACTAATACTTCTATACAAGTAGGTGTATAAAAAAGAAAAATGGAAAATAGATTAAAGAAATAATAATAATTAAACTAGCTTTAATTAGATTAAAAAAAAAAAATTAGATTTATTTAAACAAATTTATTTATTAAATCTTCTAGTTGATTATTTAAAATTAAGGAACGTATATTACATTGTCTATTACATTGTAAACCAATATAATAAGAAAAATTATAATCGTCTAAAATGTTTCTTTTTTCATTTCTTAACTTGTCTATCTCAATTAGGTTTATTATTTTTTGTTTATATAAACCATGAATCTTTTTATTTAAAACACTTGTAAGAATTTGGTAGTTTGCTAGGCTACCAAAAGCTACCCACGACCAAAGGGGAACACTTCGGTCGTGACCTATGAGCCGCACCGCGTGTTAGCCCGAAGGCTAAGTCGGTGGAGCTCATAGGCTTTGTACACGCAGTGGCGAATGAACGCCAAAGATTTATTTAAAGAGGGAAAACAAGAAAACATAATATAAAAGAAAATATAAATAAAATAAAAAGAAAGTTAGGGTAATTAGAGGTCTTGTATTTTACAACGTGCAACAATAAATATTTGTGAATAATAATAATAGTACGGCATACATAATAATGTGGGCACATGGCAGTCGTATGAGTATAATAGAAAATGGGACGGGAATTAGGTAAAAAAAAGTATTTGTTTTGGACGGAGCGAACCCACGGATCAGCCCACGAGGTTCGGCGAGTAGTATAAATATGGGGCGTCTGGCTCCATTTTTCAGCGGAGATGAAAAAAGTTTGAGGGGGTATGGTCCCCTTGCAGTGTAAGAAATTCCCGCTGTAAAATGGAGCCAGACGCCCCATGGTTTTTCTAACCATTTCTTAGTATAAATATGGGGCGTCTGGCTCCATTTTTCAGCGGAGATGAAAAAAGTTTGAGGAGGTATTGCCCCCTTGCAGTGTAAGAAATTCCCGCTGTAAAATGGAGTCAGACGCCCCACGTTGTTTCAGGCAAACCATGAGGCGTTTGGCTCCATTTTTATAGGGACACAAAAAATGTTTAAAGCGGAATGTCCTTCTTTCAGTATAAAAAATCTCTCTATTACTTTTACTGAAAATAAAACATGATTAGTTATTAGTTAAACGAATCATTTTCGTTTAAATTTCTGAAATAAATAAAATCATTTTTTTTATTATCATTTTGTTTATTTATTTTAAATTAATTAATAGTATTTAACATCAAGTATTTTAAATAAATCAGTTTTTTAATATTATTCACACTAGTTTTCTTACTTCTCTAGTAAAAGGTACATATTCAACAATGCGATCATGAATTAATAAACAATAAGCAGTTACACCTGTAAGAGATTCCGATGCTTCAATTTCCAATTGTACATCTACTGATGATGCTGTAGCCGAATCGTTCTGTTTTGAAGTATCGATAACTACAATTGGTGCGTTCGATAGAAAAGTAGAGGGACTTAATAAGGGGTTTCGTATATTTTTTTCATAGTACGATTCTTGAAACGATGTATACATATCATATAATAAGGTGAAATTATTTTTCGTAAAATCTAAATTCAAATTATCATATGGATAAGCTATTGAGTTAAGAAATACTTTAACGTTTGTTATACATTACAGTGATCAAATATACTACAATCTTTTTCTATCGAATTTTTACGTCCTTTTTGTAATCCAATTATGATAAATCGTGGTTTTTCTAATTTTGATGCTGTCTTCAAGTTCCACACTACTTTTTTTGTGGTTCCGAGTTCAGGATATTCAAAAGTTTCAAAAGATCTGAACGGGATAAACAAACTTTTTTCTTTTTCAATAAGTTTTAATAATTTTAACCTTTCTTCATCATCAACAGTAATATGTGGAACCTTCCAAACTATTTTATTCAAATCAACTTTTCCAGAATTTGTACTTGCACTGGTTATTACCTTTAGAGCGTTTAAATCGTTATGACATCGAGTTAATATTAGTTCTAATCTAGAATTAACTAATATCTTTTTAAAGTCTTCAAATAGACCTAACCAATATTTCAACGGAATGCATGCACTAAATTCTCCATAATTATTTGCTGGGTTTGAACTATTTTTAAAAATCCAACCAGCATTTTCATAACAATTATAATTATCAGGTGTACCTGATAGATAACCTTTTAACGAACTGGTAATACCAAGTACGCGTGTTCTATCTACTTCTATTCCATTGATTTCAAGTCGTATTTGATCAAAGAGATAGGAAAACCCGTTATTAGTAAGTTTTACTTTTCCAGCATCTGATACTTGACCTTCTAAATATATAAAGCTTTCATTCAGATATGGATAAACATCTGTTTGTTGAATTGATATACGTATTTCATCGCTATTATTAAATGAAGTTGTATACGGTGTATATGAATGATATTCGATTTTCGTAATTTTAGAATCGGTTTCAAACGGCGAACTTATATCTAAAATATCACTTTCAGGCATTCTGCTTTAATTTATAACCTAAAGCCTTTAAAATTGTTTTATTTTTCGTTGTTATTTTTTTTACTTTATTCGATGTTACCGGTACCGCTTTAGTCTTTTGACTAACAAGATTTATTTTATGTAATGGGCTTATATTAAATTTTAATCCCATATTAAGATCCGTAACGTTTAATATGTAGATTGATTATTAATTTCTCACCTAAATTGTTTATCGGATTATGATCTTGATCAACTAATTGTATAGTTATTGAATCGATATTTGTTTTATTTAATTTGTAATATATTAGGTTATTTGGTGTTTGAATCAGCTTAGACCCTATGATCTCACTAGGGGAAAACTCATAAATTGAATGACTTGACATGTGGTTGTTGAATGAACCTTGAGCTATATTACACATTACTTTTATTGAGTTAACACTGATTAAATTTGTCACTTTCTGTGATCGATGACCCTCAATGTGCATATTGTGTGGTTCATAACTTTTTTTTTCAAACCCCAATAAAGGTCCTATACTGTTCTTTACGTTAAAACGTATTATACCATTACTGAATATGGTTGTTCTAAAATCTATTTGATCAATCCCGATATCAAAAGTCATTTTCTCTGTCGATTTTATTCTAAAGTATTCGTTATCATTATTAAAGTCATCTATTTGGGCCAAAATTTGATTTTTAATATCCTTAATATCGTAACACCCCTTTTTCAGTGTGATAAACAGATTGGAAATTTATTATTATTTAGTAAACGATCGGGGTTTTCTAAATATATTTCGAAGTTGTTATTAGTTTCGTTTATGTTTGCAAATGTATTATATGTTTGCAAATTTAACAAAGCAATTTCCGAGTCATCGTATACATCAATTGGTGGACAATAATGTACAGATAATGTGGTTGTATTACCAGATAAACTTAAAGTAACTGATTCTTGCATTGTAAAAAATTAAGACATAAATGTCCACAATTAAATGAATTAAAATCTTGATAATTTGTGTAGTTATATTTAATTTTGTTTCCTTTAAAATAGTTTTGTAGTTCAATCGGTGGAGGTAAATCACCGAAGCTATCAAAATATTCAACCTTATCTTTAATTTTATAAAACGCTACCCAATGACTTCCATTACCGGAAGATACGTCTAAGTTTAATATACCGCATTCGATTGCGAGAGGTTTTTTAGGTAAGTTATCACGTGAAAATACTCCGGGAAATGACTGATATTAAACTTGTAACGTATTTTATAATATCTCTAGAAGTTAGTGGTCTGTTAGGTAGCGTATTCATCAGTTTTTTTTCCTTGATCCATTATTATTTAAATATAATCCATTACCTTTCTTTCTTTTTGAATTTTGTATTGCATTATACACACTGGCACTTCCAGACTTAACACTAACTACCAGTGCTGATAATCCTACAAAAATAGGTATTAAGGGAATTGCACCACCTGTCTGACCTGGTGTTAAAATCAACCTTTTACCAACATTTTTTTTTTTTAACGTCTTTTTTTTTCGCTAACATTATACCATTTATTTTTATTTTTGTAGTACGTTTCCGTTTACGTTTACAACCCATTCCTATTTTTCTTTTAGCTTTCATGGCGTTTATTACGGTGTACGCAACGATTTTCTATTTCTAGGTGTATCTTTTGCTTTAAATCTTTCCCAAGCTCGAAGTTCTAACACTTTATGTCTATCTTCTAAATGTTTTCTAGTTGCATGCAAAATATCGTGATCGTAACATGCAGTTTCCAACGGGTTTATTCCTTTATCAACACAATCTAGTCACTTTTTTTAATTTTGCACCATGTCAACAATACTAATAGTTTGAATACGAGCTTCAAACGGATGACTATTTATAAGTGAGTTTACAAATCCTTTACCAGTCTTACCTGATTTACACTTATGAGTTGAACGTATCATTTATAACTGATTATAAAGTAAAAATGCATGAGTATTTATACGAAAAAATGAACTTGATTGAGCAGAAAGATAAATTAGATATTACAAATGTTGATGTTCAGATAGAAAAAAAACCATCAAAACATGGATCATTATTACCTGACACCATACGTGCTATATTAGTTGGTCCTAGTGGTTCAGGAAAAACAAATATAATGTATAATTTAATTACCCATGAAAACGGGTTAAGATTTGAAAATATTTATCTATACTCTAAAACCTCAAATCAAGAAAAATATGTTTTGTTAAAAAAAATAATAGATGATATAAAAGGTGCAAATTTTTTCATTTTTACAAGTGCTGATAAAGTTATAAAACCAAACTTAACTAAAAAAAATTCCATTATAATTTTTGATGACGTTATATGTGGTCCGCAGTCAGTAATCAGAGAATACTTCTCAATTTGTAGACATTCAGGTGCTAGTTCAGTATTTTATTTAGCACAAACATATTCTAAAATACCAAAACAGTTAGTAAGAGATAACTCAAATTTTTTAATAATACTAAAATAAGACGATACAATTTACGTCATATATTCAATGATCATTCGTCTACAGATATGGATTTCATTGAATTTCGGAAAATTT
>NW_026083267.1:0-49566 GCF_020184175.1 Aphis gossypii
CGTTTTGATACAATAAAAACTGTCATGCGCGGGACAACTCTATGAGGCCAATATTTATAGTAGATATACGAAATTTTCAGAATAAATAAAAGAAAACTTTATCTATGTCGTAGGGTTTATATTTTTTTGATATCAATACTCATTAATTATTTATTATTAATATATTATTATTAATTATTTAATTATATTTATATAAATTTATATAAATTATATTTAATTATTTATTTATTATTAATAATATTATTATTAATTATTTATAAGCAAATGAAAAAAAAACAAAATTAATGAATCTTTCTGAATGAATAATTTGGACTGTGTCATTTGGAAGTTATCAAAAAAGTAAAAACGCTACGACATAGATAAAGTTCTCTTTTATTTATCCTGAAAATTTGGTAAATCTACTATGAATATTGTCTTTGCAGAGTTGTCCCGCGCCAAACTATTTTTACGATCAAATTATGGCTGGTGTAGCGTCCTCTTAAATAGTCGTCGTACGTACGATAACGAAGGCGATTCTTCGTTTACGATCGTTACGGACGGAGACTCGATGACGTGAGAACGTTTTTATTTTCCGACCAGTTTTCTTTTCGTGAGAATCGTAAGGATTTGACGTTTTGACCGGTAAATCAAAGCGATTAATATGGTGTTCTCTACGGTTTAGAAACGGCTTAAGAGCTCGACGTTCGACACAGTTAGCCATCTCAAACTGTAGTCGATAGGTTTAGGCGTTAGGTCCCCGTGCTATGGTAAACAGGTTCGTATTCCGCTCCGGCGGTTTCGTCGTCGATCCGACGGCGACGCTTTGAAACGCACGACCGCCCGGACGCTCTCGATATTTTGCATATTTTTCGTTTTTCGTTTAATTGTCGAGAGTTAAAGCTTTAATATATTTCACTAGTTAATATATTACCACCGTTTAATAATATATTATACATACCTACGTATATTACTGGAATATTATATATTTTATAGTTTCCCATATATTTACTTGACGCGGCCCCGCGTAATAGCCATTTGAATTCAAACGGCATTTACGCGGAATACCGCTAATTACTTTTCTTACCAACCGCCAAATGACGACGGACGACACCGACGTGCGATACCGTCACCGCGAACCGGACCGAGACGAACTAGTCTTGTGACCCGCGCTTTCCAGCACATAGCTAGTCGACTCTATCCCCCTTTTCTTTATCATCACTTTTTTTTTCTTTACAGGTTTTTCGTTATTCGCCTGATTTTTCTCTTACTGTTTTTTTTTCTTCAAATAAATATCTCCCGCTTACCAACAACCCACTGTTTTAGTGTTTTTATTTATTTTTCCTTTCTCACCACTCAGCTCTTACACTCGTGACGCCGTGCCCACACCAGGACCCACGTCATACTATACCTATACGCTATTTATGTATTGATGATGTATATTTATTATTTTTTGAACTCGGCAATATTGTATACATGGGTAATTATAAATTTTAGGCGGATTTGTTATTCAATACCACTAATTAAGATATACAGGATACTGAACGAATGTGTGATAAGTGAAGACCGAACCTTCTCACTTTATGGCAAGGCCACTAACACTATCTAGTGTCCTATTTACAAACTATGTCAATTATTTTGCCTCGTATTTTGAATTCTTTAATTATACATTTATACATGATATATTATGAACACGAATTAAAATAATAAACATAAATCTTATTAATTCATGATAATCATCACGAGTTAAGATGTATATTATGATAATTATAGACATGATCATACGTATAAATATTCCTTTATAGGTCTATGATAATAAACAATAATATATAATATATTTAAATATTAAAGAGTATACAGCTTTATTTGCTACTAGCATGGAATTTCACATTTAGCAATTTTTTTGGGAATTGCTTAAAATCTGCCTGAATTATGCCTTTTTTAGACAAATGTTGTGTGGAAAATTGTAGGGGAATATCTAAAAGCAGATTTAGTGTTCCTAAAGTTTCCCATGAAAAATGAGAAAAAGCTTTAGGAAAAGTTTTAAATAAAAGGTCTAGAGTTTGTGGAGATCACTTTGAGCCACAAGACATTATAAATACTTGGGTATCAGGCGAAGGAAGTACCCAGTACACAGTAAGTATAAATATTAAATATAAAATGTTATACCTATCAATAATATAAATATGTATATGAATATTATACATATCTAATTAATTATACTTTAATATGTATAGATTCACATCTTGTAATTCAAGTCTTAATGAAAAAATATCTCTTGATCAACAAACAACATTATTTCCTATAACATTAAATAGAAACATATCCATTGAAAACATTCAAGAAATCATTAATATCTTTGATTCAGTGAATATTTGTTATGGAGCAGTTCTTGCAAGTAAATATCCACACATTAAAGCTTCATTTGGCTATCAATACCAATATGAAAATGGTTATTGGAAGCATTCAGAATGTTTAAAAATCATTTCAGATAATGGGTAAGTAATAGCTTTAAAAGTAGGTAGGCATTAATATAAATGCACTATAAAATCAATGGTTTTACTCGACATTTAATCAAAATAGATACATCATAAAACTTAAGTTATGCTGATATTTTTATTTACCTAATTTTTGTTTAAAGTTCTTATTTTTAATGGTGTAAAAGATTGAAGTTTTCAATAAGAAAGAAACTAAATCAAATAACAAAAAAAAAAAAAACCAATAAAAGTTTATTTTTCACCACTAAAAAAGTCAGCTTTACAAAAATTAGAAAAAACAAGAAGAAAAATGGGACAGCAAATCAGTAGAGCAAATAAAAGAATTTCACAACTACAGTTAGATATAAAAGAAGCACGAAATAAAATTAATGAAATTTCAGAAATTGGCTTATCAAAATGAATTGAAAATTTGAATATTCCAAAATGTCAATCATCTTTATTGCAAGAAATTTTTACAGCAGCGAAGTATAAAAATGCTAAAAGTAGAAGTTATTCTGAAAGTTGGATTGTTCTTTGTCTTCTATTTCAGATACGGTGGGTACTTTTCTTAGTTACTGTTAGCTTTTAAAAAAAAATTATATAAAATTAAAAGTTTGTAAATTTTTATAGGTCTCCATCTGGTTATAATTTTTTAAGAAGACAAAACTTGTTACCGTTACCCTGTGTTGAAACCATCCGCAAACATTTATTGGCAGTTAAGCATGAATGTGGATTTGACTTGGGATTTTTTAAACTGTTAAAAAAAAAGTTTGAAGAAAAATCTCAACCACAAAAGAAAGGTGTTTTACTGTTGGACGAAATTTTCTTAAGGACAAGTCTTGATGTGAAAACACGAACACTAACATATAGTGGTTTGGAAGATTATGGAAGAGATATTGAAAGTAAAATTGGAAGTTCGGAATTGGCGGATCATGCCCTAGTATTTATGTTTCAGAGTTTAGCAGACAATGTGACACAACCCATATCTGTCTTTGCCTCAAAGGGTCCAGTTAAAGGTTGGATTACATTTTAAATTATCCATTTTAATATATATTGTCAGTTAATAAGCATTAAAAACAATTATTTGTTTCATGAACAGGAGTAGATTTAGCACAGTTTATAATAAAAGCGATTATTTTATTGGAAGATGCAGGTCTACAAGTAATGGCACTCACTTGTGATGTAGCCTCAACTAATAAAACTATGTTAAAGCAATTCGGAGTCAGTGTTAAACGTGCGGATTTAAAAAATTATTTTACTAACCCTTGTGATGGGAATGTGCATGTTTTTTCTGATGCACCTCACATCATTAAAAATATCAGAAATCGATTGGTCCAAACTTAACAATTAAAGGCAATTATTACAAAATATTTATTCAATTCAACCAAATATATATCTACTATCATTGATTTTGGAATAAAAAATCAACATAAAACTTATTAAACATGACATTTTATGTTAATTAATTCATTAATTATTTCTAGTTAAATCCGTCAAATAATTTTATAAAATGGGACCATTATCGCCAAGTGTTTGAAAATGACTCTAAGTCTATGCTAAAAATATGTCCTAAAATTCAAAACATCACATAGTATTAAATAATCTAACCAAAATGAAAGTTAAATATGCAACCCAAGTAAGTTAGGATAAATAATAATAAATTAACATAAATATAATAGAAATTAAAATCACATTCTTCTATCTTTCAATAGATTTTTAGTAACTCCATGGCAGCAGGTATACAATTTTATCGTACACAAAATTGTAATGGTTTTGATGATTCATTAGAAACTCAGCTATTTACAACTAAAATTAATGATATGTTTGATGCAATGAACCGAAAATTTCTTCCAGAAGGCATTAGGGAGAATAGCAAGGATTTAGAGGTTTTTTTTATGTTAATGCCTGTGGATAAGCTTTTGTGAAACAAAAGTTAAAACATATTATGTTAGTTTTGATTGCTATACTAAATTTAATCATATTAATATATTATTATATAATTATGCCTATAAATATTTTTATGTTTTTACTGTTTTTAGTGTTTAGTTTGTATACCAACAATCTTAATTTTTAATTATGTTTATTTGTATGCCTGTGAATATATTTGTGGTTATAGTTTGGTTTTGTGATATCTTATTTATATTTAATGTTTATTACATTTTACAAATTTTGGAATTAATAGTAACTAATCTTATTTAAATGTTTTTGAATGTTTTTGATTTTGAAGTAAGTATATGAAAAAGTAAAAATAGTAAAAATGTAATGAAATGTTATTAACTAATTCAATTTTAAGATTTTAAATCAAAGTTTGGAATGGCTGGATCAGTAGGAACTTATGTTAGATCAGGGATTAATTGAAGAAAAAGAATTTCTAACAAAAAATACAGCTGAATCATTGAGGATAACTTTAAAGTCCACTATAGATTTAGTAATGTATCTATTAAAGGAATGTGATTTTAAATATGTTCTAACTTCAAAATTAAATCAAGACTCTTTAGAAGTAAGCTACTTAAATTATTAAAATTTTACAATGAAATACATTACATTTTGTTTCTTTTACATTATAGAAATTTTTTGGAATTATTAGGCAAACTTCAGGCCCTAACGATCACCCTTCAACACCCAATTTCCTTCAACTTAATAGATTATTATCTATATATTCATTAGTAAAACCACCAACGAGTGGAAATTGCACTATTTCATCAGTTTAACATAAACAATTTTAATATCTGATGGTAATAATAAATAATTTAATTGAGATAAACAATGCCTACCAATTAATATTTCAGATACAGATTATACCCCATTAATAACTATTCAAGATTTAAAAAACTCAATAAATGAAAATGACGAATTATTTGTTCGAGAGAAAAAAATACAAAATTTAAAAAGCCATATTGATGAAATTATTGAAGAGGGAAAATGGGATATGGATGATGTCTTCAGAGAGACAGATTTTAAAGATGATAGGACGTTTAACTGTGTAGTATATTATTTGGCAGGGTAAATGAAAATGAAACTTTTACTTGCAATATTTTTAATTTATAAAATATAATATGTACATTTTTCAGATATTTGGCTAGAAAATTATCTAAAAGAACCAAATGTGAAATATGCCTGTCTGGAATAAGAAATATTGATGGTAAAACGTGTAATTTAAATGCAGCTCAATTGATTCATCTCAAATCTAAAGGATTTCTAACTTTCCCGGATGGAAATTTTTTCATGTTAATTAGACTGATTGAAACTTCATTTCAAATCCATGCTAAGAGTCCTAACGTATTTAACGACACTATAGAGCACTTTTTTAATAATAATTATATAATACCTTTTCCATGCAAAGACCACAAAACTGAAATTGTTGAATATATTTTCACGTCATATTTGACAATGAGAATGATACAGTTTACATTCATGAATAATAAAGAAAATAAAAGTGAAAATAAGGTAAAAAGAAATTATCAAAATTATCTGCTACCTAATTTATAAATAAACAATAATCACTTAATATAATAATAGCTGCTGTAATACAATAATTATTTTTTTATGTTTTATCTTATAAATACTGTAAATTTGTTTAATATACCTTCTTAATAACAGTAAAATATTATGTTTTGTTGTATGCTTCAAAGCATCAAATTCAGACATAAGTATCATAGAAAAATTATATTCAAGACAATACTAAATACTCTATGTCTCTAATAATAATTATAATAAATTGAATTACCCTGGTGGCTTGGTATTTGCCATTTGGTCATTGGTATTTTGGTAATATAAAAAACTAAAAAATTAAACTAAATAGTAAATTTAAAATTAATTTACATGGTTTTAGTTGTATTTTATACCAATATTGTCTTTAAGCGCTAGTTGTCATGCCATAGAGTGAGAAGCGTGGGGTCTCAGAAAAATATTGATAAGAACATTCCGTTCCGTATCCTGTATATCTTAATTCGTGTTCAATACCGATATTCGACTCATTCGAATGTATAATATTGTAGTTGGATTTCATTACTTGATAAATCAATGCTAAATTATACGTACCCATATCATAAATATAATTATGTTTATATTATAATATACGTACAGGTTTATCTCGAGTTTTTGCACCCCGATGAAATTCATTTGTTATTAATCATTAAAAAAAAAGGAGATTTCGATTTTATTTTACGTTGCGTTTATATTATGTTTATATATTAATGTATATTGTCATCTTCGCAGTCCAATATTAATTGGACGTCAACGGCGGCCGTGTTAGATTTAATTTTTGGGTATAGTAATACTATCGTATCGATAAGATTTCGACTTGACGAATTGTAAATCTATTTATTGTTGGTAAATTCGTTATACTCAATACAAAATTACAAAATTAGTATTTATTAATTATTAGTGTAGGTACATCATTAGTCATTACTATACGCCTTCACTTCCACAGTCGGCGTATTATTATTATTAAATACGTACAACTTTAAATATGCGAAAGTATTTACAAATTTTGCTTATTAGGTATATTTGTATTCATAGAAAACCAATACCTCATTGAACCCCTTAAATACATATATTATGTTTGGGATATATTAAGAACACCAAAATCATAGACACGGAAAATACGTATATAATAATAAGATGCAATTTCACAACATACAACCAATATGAGTAGGTAGATATACTGCAACGTTATATAATATATAATATATATATATATATATATATATTTATGTAGTGGTAAGACATAATGTACCTAATTAAAAAAAAAATGTATAAAAAAAATAAAAAATTCCAATATATGGTACTACAGCACTAATAAACGTTTATAAACACGTGATACAGATATACAATATAATTTAGTAGTACAAAATGTATGAAAATATATAATAAGAAAGTGTAAGTGAATTTATATAATATAAAAATGAAAAAAAAATACATGATGTATGCGACTTAATGAATGTTTACGGTGCGTAAAAAACAATTTTTATATACAATAAACATTTAAAATAATTTAACAAAGTAGATATACAACGATATATCAGTTGATTTCCAACCTTCGTTCGGTTTAGACGTATTTCCGTTTTGTCGCTCTGTTATCTAATTCTTTATCATGCAGTGTACAAAGTGCAACTCTACTTTAAACGAACGTGACCTTGTAAAATGCACTAAATGTCGTAGTGTTTGGCATCTTGCTTCTTGTACATCTCTTTTCAGCTCTAATGATGATTCACTTAAAAAACGTATTAGTACATGGTTATGCACCATTTGTGACATTAAACCTATAAATAAAAAAACCACATCGTCTACTTCTCCGCAAATTGACCTCACATCTAAAATCGATAACATTCTTGATGCAGTTAATGAAATTAAAACTATGCTTTCTAAACATGAACATCTCTTCGTTAAGCTCAATAAGAAAATTGACGAAGTTTCAAGTCAACTGCGTGATCTAGGAGGCCGTACTACATTGCTAGAAGATAAAATAATGACGATTGACACTCGTTTATCTAAATTAGAGTCCTCGAATATCTCGACAGATAATAACATAATATCTGAAATTTCCGAAAGACAACTAAGGTCACTTAATATGATTATATTTAATGCTCCGGAATCTGACGATAATACCTCGTATAATATAATGACTCTTCCGTAATTAAATCTATCTTCGATTATATAGGTATTGAAATGACTCCTATCGCCATAGTAGTAACTGGGTCCCTGGGGGGCCACCACCGCCACCGCCACCGCCACCGACATCGCCACCCCCGCGACCTACCACTCACCCAAGGTACCGCCACCCGTACTACCACTCGCTGCCCAGCCAAGGTTAGCGCCGCCGTCACACCACCTCCCGCCCCGCCTTAGATGCTGCAACCGGTACACTGCTCAGCCGTTATCTCGTAGTACACATTATCTTTATACCTATATTATATACTTAAACATATATCTATATACCTATATCTATACATCTATATACGTACAAAATATATGCCCCGCCACTAATCCCCACTACCAGTTCACACCTAACTTCCAGAACTCGATCATCCCCCACCATTCATAATAATAATAATAATATTAATAATATTAATGACGATTAATAATTAAGCACTAATATTCAGTCATAATTTTGTTTTAACAGTGTCAAGTTGTAAATCTCGGTTTAACTTTATCAGTATTAATATGACAGGGCCAATAAGTGAAATGAACCGTTTGTATAAATATGTTGCACCTTCATCGCCGTCCGAACTCATCGATTGTAGTAATTTCACAATTGACTTTGAAAATCGCAAGTTTTTAAACATCGGATTCGATCCAAAAGATAAATTTAATATTGTGCTGCGAATAATTACACCGGTACGGTATGTAATTATTTCTCCAGACTTCGTGAAGTGTATTTATTCATTCATGGGTAATATTTTATCCCACATTCTCGATCCTGCTGTGAAATATAAAAAATTCACTTTTTTGGAATGTGAATCGGTTTTGATCACAAGTATGGTATATAGGGGAGAGCATGTATTAGTCGTAGAGTCTAAAGAAACAAGCGGATGTAGAATTTTATTGAATAGAAGAGATCTTATGACAATTCAAGATTTAGAGTGGATCATTTTTGAAACCGTATCAAGAAAAATCAATTAAAAGACCTAATATTTTAAATCAACTCGAACAAATATCCGAATACTTTAAAACAGATTTTAATATTGATAAATCCGCTACACTCGATGAAGTTATATCAATAATCAGAGGAATTCATATTGAATTAATCGCGAAACATATACCAAAGAACAAACAGAGTTTTTTAACCCAAATAATATTATTAGCAACTGAACAGCTAGCAATCAATTGGATGACAAAATCGAGGAATTCGTTAAAAGTAAGAATATATTTTGAACCCCATTATCTGCAGTGGACTCGGTTATACCAAAAACAAGAATATTATGGTTACATCTACTACGCTCATTGGATTCACGTAACATTTGGACCATCATACCTATGTTTAGTAGTATTACTTTCAAGGTCACCTACTTTAGCTTTAAGAGAAACAAACTCAGAGTTTTCTGATTTTAAGGCAATAATATCGGAAGTCAACGATTTAATCAAATTACGTAACTCATCAAATTGTTCAGTTTGAGTTGTTTGGACGGACAAAATAGCTGCCATAATATCTTCATTTGTGATAGAACTAATCGTGGTGGTACCTGTTTTATTGTTACGATTTTGATTCAAAATAGGCGTACCAGGTCTATGTGGTTTCGACATGATTACAACGGAATATGTGAATAGAGTTTATGTTATACAGGCAGTAGTTGATAAGTGTTTAAACGGCACAATCGGACCCAATTATAATATACACTACGTTTACTTAGATAAGCAATTTTCGATAGGAAAAAATGATATGATAAAGGCACAACTTTGACAATGAAATAACTGCACGATAACGGAGCGAATAAGGAAAAAACGTCCGACTGCATCGACTTACTGTACTGTACTGTAACTGTACTGTATTTTATTGTAATACAATCAGAAAAAAAAATGTTTATAATTATATTTTAATATGGCAAATAATTAAATAAAAACAACATCATAATTTTTTTTTAAAAAAAAAATTTTTATTTTTACAAACTATTTACAATTTCCTTACATCACCATTAAACGGGTTATAAGTTATAATTTGATCGTGTAAAATGAGACAATAAGCTGCGGTTTTTGCTGGAATGGCCTTGTCTGTTTCGAATTCAATTCGTAAATCTACAGTCGATGATTTTACGTTGTCATTCTGTCGTGATAAATCCACGACTACGATTGGTACAAATTGTTGAAAAATATTTTTAGGAAGTAAAGGGTCACTATACTCTCTCTTGTAGTACGATTTCTGGAATTCAGCATATGCCTTGTACAATATAGCCGTAACATTGTTTGTGAAATCTGCACGAAAATCTTCATATGGATATACTTCAGAGTTTAAATGTACTTTTAGGTTTTTCAAATAGCAGTGATCGAATCGTCCTGATGGATTAAATGAATTATTTTTTCGATCGGTTTGAAGTCCGATTAATGCAAATCTAGGTTTCTCCAACAAACTGCTTGATTTTACCGTCCACGAATGAGAAGTGTTCTGAGGGAGAACTGGATACTCTCACAAGTCCCAATTTCTGAACGCACATGCAACTGGTTTACGAGAGTCTAATACTTTTAACAGTTTTATTTTTTCTTTATCACTAACTCTGATGATGGGCATCTTCCAGATAATTTTATTTAATTCAATGGCTACTTTTTTAAGTTTTTCATTAGGAGTTGTCGTCAAAACATACAACTCATCAAAATCTGTAGACGATCTGTTTAAAATTATTTGTTGATTACAGTTGAGTAGTATTTTTTTATAATCTTCACAAAATCCAAACAAGTGTTTGAGCGGGATACAACCAGCGAATTTGTTATTTAACATGAAATGTTTATTTTCACTGGCATCCATATCTACGTCCCAAGCAGCATTTTGTAGATTGTTCAATTCACTCGGAGTGTGCGAGCAAAAACCTTTAAGACTCGAAGATATTCCAGGAGATTTTAATTTTTGTATTTCCACTCCGTTAATTTCATATCGGATTTCAGAAAATAAAAATGCTAAGCCATTATTTGTAAAGCTGAATTCACTCTTCTCTGCAGTAATATCTGCAGGTATATTTAATTTACCTTCAATGTAAAGATAGCTCTCGCAAGGAAAAGTGTAAGCGTCCATATTTTGAATAGATATTCTAATTTCATCGTTATTGGATAAAGCTGTAGTCGAATACGGAAGGAAAGAGTGGTACTGCATTTGAGTTATTTTGCAATCTTCTTCATATCCGCCAGCTACGTCCAAATACATTTCATCCATGATTATAGAACTTTTAAAGAGCGTAGGAATGATAGATTGTTTTTGGTTAGTTTCTTTACAATCGGTGTACGTCTTGACGTATTAATCTTGCTAGTAGAACTATTGATTTTCTTGATAACATTTCTTTTTATATAACTGTTGAACTTAATAGCCATCTTTATGTTTAATTTGTAAACGAATTGTGATTGGCTCCCCTCTTAAATTGATTAAGTTATTATCTTGATCTCTTAGCACTATATTTACTTTACTTATAGACGTGGAATTAAGCCGGTAGAAAACTAAATGTTTTGGAACTTCAATGATTTTATGTCCAGGCGGCGAAGAAGGGAAAAACTGGTGTATCGTCTGGCTAGGTATACCATTACTGAATGAACCAGAAATTAGATTGCAATCTATTTTTATACAGTTAACTTTCATTATGTTAACTATCCGTTCAGATTCATGTTTTGTGTTTGCAGAGTATACTTTATTTTCAAAACCTAATATTTTCGATATACTATGTTCAATCGTGAAATCAATATCATGACTACACGTCATTGAACATTTTAATGTATTGCCATCAGCCGGGAGTTGAAACAAGTAACATGATTTGGTAAGAGTTTTTGAATCGTTGACTCCAAATTAATTATTTCATATGATCCCGTTGGTATATTTATAGTTTTACATTTTCAAAGCGAATTGCTAAATCCTATCGTATTACAATCCGATTCTACGTTTGGTATAGAATTATTTGTTTGCAGGCTTAAAAGACACAGCTGCATTGTATTTTTTACTTCTAACGGTGGCAAAATATCACATGACATTTCGCTGGAATTACCATTTAATGTTATCGTGTACATGATAAAAATTTCAAACACAAATGCTCGCAATTGTATGTGTTATAACGTTGATGCCTAGTGTAATTATACTGTATATTACATCCACTGAGGTACGATTGTAGTTCTAGTGGAGGCGGTAGATTACCAAAACTGTCGTAGTATGTAACTTGTTTTCCAATTTTTTTATACGCTACCCAATGAGTTCCTTTTTCCTACTTTTTTCAATGTCCAAATTGATAACCGCTGATTCTTTATGCTTTGGTCGTGGAGGTAACCTATCTCTAGAAAACACTCCGATGAAATGAGGTATTTTCATTATGCGCGCATGTTTTATAATTTCGTAATCATACAGCGCTCTTTTGGGTAACGTAGAAATTAGTGTTTTTGCCGTTTTGGAGTTTTCTTTAAAGATTTACGGGTACCCTTTCTTTTATTTGAACCACCTCCGTGTGGAGCGAGATATAGTCCTTTTCCTTTCTCTATTTTATACGTGCCGCCTTTATTAGGTGCGAGATATAATCCTCTGCCCAAATGTGAAGGTTCATTTCTATTAAATTCACTAACGGTTTTTACAACGTTAGCAATGCCACCTGTTAGCGCTCCGAGTGCAGATAAGCCAGCAAAAATTGGTATCAACGGTAACATACCACCAGTTTTCGGTATAGGTATGACACGAGGTACTCGAGTTTTCTTGCCGTTTTTACGGAATATTTTTTTAGCTGCCGCAACACATTTTTTTGTTAATTTCATCAGGTTTTTTTCATTAATATTTTTTTTGAGTACATTTTTAGCCGCCTTTATAGCAGCTTTGAATCCACATCCTACACCAATTTTACGTTTTGCCTTCATACCCGTATAGTGACTAACCACGCTGCTGCCTTTTCTTTTAAATTTGAGTCTTTTGACTTGAATCTATTCCAAGCCCTATTTTCTAATATATAATCTACTTTTTGATGGTCTGTCAAATAGTTTCTGTGATCATAAGCGATATCGTGTTCTTTACACGCTGAATCTAAAGGATTGATACCTTTATCACCACGATCCAACCGTTTTCTCAATTTTGTTCCAGGACCGCAGTACTGATAACCTAAAATGATATATATATATATATATTAACTATGAACATTTAAAGTGATATGGTTAGGTTATGTGTGTGGTAGAATTTATAATTACCTAGTAAATGAAGTTCAAACGGTAATTTTTTTCCACTACTATGTATACATTATATAAAAATGGTACCTTAATCACATACAATTATGAATATCATATATATTTATACATTATATTCTACATTATATACAATTATTTAAATTATAATATACAGTTTTTAAAAATAAAGTATTAATACAATTATTTGCATAAAATTTTATTTCAAATCTCATCCACCATTGCTTCTGACTGTTCATTAGTGTTCGATAGTGTCCACATGCTTATGTGTGTACTTTATCCTCTAGTATAACCCTCTTGTCATCAAAATTATTATAAGTTAATCTGCTTGATTTGATAGTCTTAAATTTGTGTTTAAATGAACGGATAGAGACATTATCTGTCTTTACTGTCAAGCTTGTATCACCAAATAGACATCGTAAATGATCTTTAAAGTTCAATTGGTTCTTCACCACATGCCCACGGATTCCTTTAGCCTTGAAGAATGTATGCATATGATTTGGCTCGCAACGCGCAGAACTCGATCATAATCTCCCCATCCGTTTCATCGGAAAATAGTCCTGGAATCTTCTTTCGTTCGGCAATGGTTCCGAGGTAGATTCGTGGTGTCTGTACGGGCCGGGAGCATATAATAATAATACGCGCGCCCGGTAACCCGGCGCTTCGCGCGCTGCACTCACACACCGACCGATTTGTGTAAATTGTGTGTACATAGGTATAGCACTCAACAGAAAGTGGCCAGGTTCGCCGAGCAAGACCTGTGAG
The DNA here is from genome assembly GCF_020184175.1 of Aphis gossypii. Classification (NCBI taxonomy): domain Eukaryota; kingdom Metazoa; phylum Arthropoda; class Insecta; order Hemiptera; family Aphididae; genus Aphis; species Aphis gossypii. The sequence goes on from NW_026083267.1 coordinate 14,064, forward strand.
TGCTAGTATGCGGTGGTGTGTGTACGTGTGTATTTATGTGTGTGTGTACTTAAACTAACGAATAGGTAACTACAATAAATAATGGTAACTCAATTTAAATGGTAATAACGGCTATATAATTCAACAAAACAGTAATAATAATTTACGGCCCTTTTGGCCCAACAAGTAAAAAAAGGTATATATAAATTCGCGGCCCTTATGGCCAAACAAAATATAAAATATAATAAATAAACGGCCCTTATGGTGCGAAAAAATAATAATAAATATATACACAACAGAATATAAGTGTAATATAGCTTAATAAATACCAGTAATTATAATATTATACCAGCTATTCGAGCTGCAACTCTTAGTAAAAATATTGAAAAATACAGCCCCTTTGGCTCGTTATACTAATTAATAATTATAATAATAAATACAGAAATAAATAAATAGAACTCACGAATTGTCGGAGCACTGCTGGCCAGCTGCTACCTACACACTCAATAAAATTCACACACAACAATATAATTACAATAAATAAATAAATAAATAGACGACGACAATTTTTGACACGGAATAAAATATAATAATAATCGAACAATGACGCGGCGATTTGCACACACGTAGATATAAAAATAAAGGGCATGAAAAATGGCGATTAGCGCCAGCACGTATTACAATAATAATAAAAAACAGCGAACTGTATAAGTATATAATATTACAATATTAATATAAACCAAAATCGTATTGGTATAGGCCAGTGGTTTTCAAACTGGGTGCCGCGGCACACCAGTGTGCCGCGAGTATCCACTTAGTGAGCCGCGGTTTTTCCATAAATTACCGATTGCATTGAATTGTGATATATGAAAATAAATTAATAATTAATTCAAAACAATTTTGTTCATCTAAAAAACAGTCAGTGTGCCGTGAACATTTTTTTAAGTTTACGGTGTGCCGTGTATAATAAAAGTTTGAAAACCACTGGTATAGGCGATATTGCGGCGGACTATCTCACACGGCGGACGGAGAAAGACAAAAATTGCGGCGGCCGTGTTAAGCTACGCGGACCGGCGAACCGGCGGCAGCAGATAACGCGCCGATACCTGATTAGCATATTATATAATAATTCACAATACAATTAATAAAAATAAAACAATATAAATAAACAATTAACAGTGCGTGAGTGTGTGTGTGTGTGTGTGTGTGTGTGTCGATCGGCGGCAGCGGCGCAAACAGTGTCCATTCGGCCAAGTAAGTTAGAATTATTCACCAGATCTTTGTCAAAGTCATCAGTCTGAATAAAGTATACCAGTGAGTCTAAAATAATACAAATAATATTAAAAAGATGATAATAATAATAACAATAATGATAATTTACCTGTATCTGTGTACATGAGCTTAATACTATCGCTATAATGTTTTTACATAACATTGTAATGGTAATCATACATTAAGGTCTTAGAAATTTCCAGCACTGAGAAACCTGTTTGAAATTAAAATATTAAAATATAGTCGTTAATAGCAAATTATAAGTGATTAAACAGCATTCAAGTTTTCGGAGTACGTGGTGCAATGTTTAAACGTAGATCAGTTTATTAATTTTTGCAAACGACTTTCGCTAGATACTAGCTTTATATTTAAACGCTTGCGAACGTTTTCCATCGTTTTTCCTAAATGACAGCCAAACAAAATTAATGAAAATAGTTATAATTAGAATTTTTTATAGCATACCAAACACAGCGTTATTTAAAAGTTTGAAGAAATCCTTCTCAAACTCATTTTTTTGCATTTTTTCTCATTTCAGTATTTAAAATTATATATGGTTCAAGCCACGGTGATTGCTTGAATAGAACTACTCTATGCAAATGCAGTATATAAAAATTAAACATTTATAATATAGAAATAACAAACAACATTTACTTTTTCAACGATTAGTCCATTGTTTAAGGCTTGTTGAAGATTACGATAGTGAACAATTCAATTTTTTTTAGTCTCGAATGTAGCCATAGGTTTCTGTACTTTTGAACCTGGTGGTAAGCTATTTTGTGGAAGGAATGGTAGATCATTATGCTTATCGTGAAGTTCTTTCGGATAAGCAATATCAACCTCTTAAATTCGTCCTATTTCAGAATTTTCGGTCAAATCGTTTAATCCATCGAGTGATGGTTTGACCCACTTATAGACACCATTAAGCTGTCCGCTTAATTTATATTTTAAGTTCTGTTTATCGAACGACGTAAAACATCGTTTACAGAATACAGCTTGACCTTCATGACTAGTTTTTTGTGAACGGATTAGTCATGAAAAGTTTGAAATGTATGTATAATGCGTATTGTTATTATCCGTTACTAATAATAGATCAAAGTGATCTCGTTTTTCGTTATCTACGACTTTGAGCGGAAAAACTTCATATGATGAGAACTTTTTCGGTGGCTGTAATTTATTTTCTAGTCCGTACACATTCACAGAAACATTCAGATTATTTTTTTCAAATTTTAAAATATCTCTCAGTGATGTTGGAAAAGAAATGTCTTCAAAACTATATCTATCTTCATGATCGGTATAATTTTTACCGACCCGGAATTTATTTTCCCCCGTAACATGCTTTGCTAATATAGCCCATTTAAAGCATTGCTGGTCATTATTTTCAGGATTGATTATAGCCCGTTTATCAGCGATCGATTTAGGTAATTCTATATACGATTAACCAAACATCGGTGTATAATTATAAACGCCTAGCAGTAAACCATCGATAGATTGTAGCGTAAACCCGCTGCCACGTGAACAATAATTGTCTTCTTCTGCTAATAATTTCGTGAACGAATCGTCGAGTATTGCTTCGAGATTTGAAGCCTCATAAATTTCTCTAGCTGAAGTTTTAAATGCTCGAGTTTCGGACGAATATTCAACACTTGGACGATTATAAGTAGATTCCAGTTTTAAATTAAATTTAATAGGCATATTATGTTTATTAATAGTTTCTAACAATGAAGATTTCATGGACTCGAAGAACTCTGAATAATTCTGTATATTGTTCAGATTTTTGTAATAATACCATACAACCTTACAACTGAGTGACGATTGAATTTCTACAAATCCTAATGTATTCACTTTTTGAAGCCTTAATATTTTATCTTTCACAGTGGTATAAGTATTTTCTGTAAGTTTACGTTTATTAACTAAAATTGTAAATATGCCTAAATTATTTATTTTTATAATTCTAACCTTAGATCATATACATGGCATATAGATGTAAATGTTAGCAAGTAGTCGCTTGCGTATGCGCAATAACTTTAAAACAAATTATCAGTTACGTTATATTATGTTCAAATTAATTAATTATCATTATTAAGAAAAATGTGTGACAAGTTGCTTACGTGATATTATTATCACAAGCATCTTTAATGGGAAAAATGTGCGACAAGTCGCTTACGTAATATTTGATATTATGTTCATATTAATTATCATTATTGAGATAAATGTGCAACAAGTCACTCGCGTAGTATAGACTACATAACATAACTCGCGACTCATCCCTAACATAAAAATCAAAATATTAGGTTCTATCTATTGTTTATGATTTTAACATGACGATAATATACGAAAAAAAAAAGTGATTTGATTGTTATATATTATCATTTTAAAGTAAAGAGTTTAAAAACTTGCCTTGCACAGTATACTGTCCATTTTCAAATGCATCGCAGCCATACAGATATCATCAGATTCTAAATCACCGAATGCTACATTTGAATGCTTAGATACACAGGCACCTAGATCGAAATAAACTATCATGTAGGTTTCGATTGTGACGATTGTGTTAATCAAGAACAGATAAATGGTATGTTCATTTAATGTTGTTTTTTTCCGTGCATTATGCATAACAAATATTTACTATTATTGATAAACCAAATGATATCGACTTATGGAGTGGCGAAGAATCAGATGATATATGTTTTGAAGCGTTTAATAAATATATTTGGGGTGAAGAATACTCAGATGATGAGAAAATGTTGTTTGGAGCTTGTATTGAATCTAATACCTAGAGTCGCGGCCAAATGAATGTGCGGTTGGTGGCTCCGCCTACTTTTTCCGGCGACTAATTAGAACTCATAATTTTAGGTAACGTTCACACATGAATAGCGCGCGATTTTCAAATTCGTTTCGAATAAAACGATTTTTTTCTAGCATATTACTACGTAAACGCAGGCTTCCTTTGTGTTAAAAGGTTATAGAGTTATTGTATCAAATACGATGATACGATTACTTTATTTTCAAATACACCGCCAACAGCTGTACTATTCAGTGTGATATCGCCTAGCGGTGGGCGGAGCCACCAACCACACATTCATTTGGCCACGACTATAGCACGTGTTACATATATATATATATATATATATGAAAAATAAAACTCTTGATTATTCTATAATTTTATTTATTTATTTATTTAATCACAAATCTTCGTTGTCAGTTGGCATTTCTTCATCATCACTACTATAAAGATTTTTTTATAATGTTAGAAAAAAAAATATATTAATAATAAACTTACAAAAAAAATAAACGATTTTGGTTGAAAGGTTGTGGCAATCCACCTTCAACCATCAAATTCATGATCTCGTTCTCGAGAAATTCCTCCATCATTATAGCTACCTCGTTTAATGTAGCGGGTGTCATAGGTTGTTCATCAACACTAAACACCAAATATGATAAATAGACTAATAATAAAATAAAATAACATTAAACTTACATTGGAGGTAAATCCTGATTGGGTATTTCAAATGCATTATTCTTGTTGTGTTTGTGTCTCGAAAATTTTCTTGTATTAATAAAGAAATAAAAAAAACTACTGCTAAATTAAACATTATGAAATGACACTAAACCTTTTCAACAAATGTCTAGTTCAAAAATGTCATAGGCTCTAACAAAAAATGTGTGAATTGAATATGATAATCAAAGATCAAAATGACAAGCTATTACAAACTAATTCTACAGCCGTTAACTGTAAAGTAATATAAAAATAAAATAAATATTCATTTTAATACTTGTTTTTAAACATAAATATGCATAAGGTGATTCAAATTTTACAATTCAAGTACTACTTAATGCTGTGTTTTTCAAAGTAAAAATTTAAAAATTTAAAAGTTATTGTGTTTTAGGGTATGTTAATTATCTTAAATGAATATCTTTCAGGCATTAGGATCAGATATTTTTGACTATATTGTTGCTGGAAAGAGACCTAATACCTATAGAGAAGAAATTGGAAAATTGTCGGTAACTTTGCAATATTATTCGTCCAAGGCTTACATGTATGTTAAAGAAAAGTGTAATAACATATTGCCTCACCTAAGAACATTAAGTCGTTGGTATATTGATGGCCAACCCGGGTTTACTAAAGAATCTTTCGATACATCGGCTGATATTGCAAAACAAAAGAAATTCAATGCAATTTAGTGATTGATGAAATGAGTATACGAAAACAAATAGAAATGGATAGTAATCGAAATGTGTTTGGCTTTGTTAATTTGGGTGTTACAAGTTCAGAAAATATGAATAAAAATATATTAAAGGCAAAAATGCTTTAGTTTATATATTAGTTGGAATAAATGGTTAGTGGAAGTTTCTCATTGGTTATTTTTTAATTGATGGCTTGTCAGGTAAATGCAGGGCCGGCCTTCTGTTAAAAGCGTTGCAATTAATAAATGAAACTGGAGTTAATATAAATTCTTTAACTTTTGATGGTGCATCTGTAAATACATCAATGGTTTCAACTTCGGGAGCTGATTTAAATAACTCACCACAAATTATAAATCCACATACAAAAGAACCAATCTATATTTTTCTAGACTCCGCGCATATGATCAAACTTGTTATAAATGTTAGGGGTGATCGTGTATACAAAAAAAAAATGAGAACAACAAGTTAGTGGAAGTAATAAAAGAATGTGTAAATTCTAAAGAAGAATTAATTAGATGGGATTACTTAAAAAAGCTGTATACAATAGAAAGTGAAAAAGGACTAAGAGTTGGTACAAAGTTGACAATAAGACATATAGAATATTCAAATGAAAAGATGAATGTAAGACTTGCCGCTCAAACATTAAGCAAAAGTGTAGCAGACGCATTAATGTTTTTAAAAACCAATGAATCTTATTTTAAATATGTTGATGCCACAGTTCAGTTTATTCAATATATGAATAATGACTTTGATATTTTAAATAGCCGAACTCAATTTTCTATCAACCCATATAATTGTTACGGACCTATACTGTCCGTATAAATTATTTTATACGTATAAGATCATACAATGTCAACTTTTGACGGGGTGCCTGTTAGTGCGACGACGTCGGTTGATGGATGAGGACGGGATGGCTGAGGTGTGAGACGTGAAGGAAAACAAAATAAATAATTGAACGCACAATTTGGGGAAAATGAGGTGGTGTTTTATTATCGTTACACTACGTAATTTTGAAAAGAGAGAACAAAAAAAAAACAAAAAAAAAACAATTGGCGATGGAGTCAAAAAAAATGTGGAGCTGAAAATATATATTAGGCGAGTAGGGTGTGTGGGTGCTAGGACGCGGATCACAAGACTAACGGTCTTGGGTCCGGTGCGCGGTGTCACCGGTTCGATCCGTCCGCGCGCGGTTATCGCGCATCGGTGTCGTCCGTTGTTACCTGGCGGTTGGTAAGAGAAGTAATCGGCGGATTTCCGCGTAAATGCCGTTTGGATTCAAACGGCTGTTACGCGGGACCGCGTCATGCTCCCCCCCCAACCGCCAGGGGTGGCGGGTTTCCGGCCGACAACGGTTGGGTGATAGGTGTGGGCGGTGGTTGTTCGGTGCGGGCACTATTCCGGAGCAGTGGGCACGTATTCCAGCTGATTACAGCGGACGTGGTCCCGGGTGTCTACTCCGGTTGTGGTGGTGTGGGTCCGTCTAGATAACCCGGATGGCGTTATCATAGACGGCCTCCATGTCTACGTCCTCGGGAGGGCCGACGTCCACGTCTGCCAGCAGCTCCGCCTCTTCCTCCGGGGATATTTCCATATCCTCCGGAGGTGTTGGGGTGGGCGCTGGTTGTTCCGAGGTTTCAACTATTCCGGTAGGCATGTTTTCCTCCGGGGTTGTTACCTCGGCGACTAGTGGGGTCGTTTCCTCCTGGTCTGCAGACGTGGTGCCGTTGGGGTGACGGTTGATGGCGGCGGGTTGGTGGTGGGTAGCGTTTTTTGTAGGCGGAACTGTTGTGACGGCCCCTCCCCGGTGGTCCTCTTCGCTGCCTTGAAATCGGCTAGCCGAGCTGCGTTCCTTCGCTGACGGTGGTTTCGCTGGCGGTTTCTGTTTGCTGGTGGTGCCGCTACCGTCGTCGTCGGTCTTGCCGTTGTCGTCATCGTTCTTGTCGCTGTTGTTGTCGTTGGCGGCGCTGTTACGATCGCTGGCGGCCGGGGGGGGTACTGGCGTTGCCATCAGGGGTAGGGGAGGGGGTCGGAAAAGGTACGCAGACGGGGGAATCGCGGGCGGTCGCGGCATACCCGCTGGTAGCACGTGCCGTCTCGGGCTCCGGGACCGGTGTGTTTCCACGGGTGGCTCGTCCATCACACGGCGGAATGCCGCCGTGCGGTCGTTCCACCCGCGGTTGTAGGCAGCCCACAGCACCGGGTCCCGGCGTAGCTGTTCCAGGGGCATCCTTCGCGCCCGTGCGGCCGTTGTTGCGCGGGGGGTTTCGGCGTTTGCCGTGCGCAGTAGCTGCTGGCTGCGCTCTAACAGTTCCGCGGCCTGGTGGAGGGGGTTTTGCCTCTGGTCCATGTTGCGGTTGGCTGCTCGACTGTGTGTGGTTGGTACAAGAAGATATGGTTAATAAAATAATCATATGAGAAGTAGACGACCATATATGTATATCTACCACTATATACGGCAATTTCTTATATATTATTATTTGCTAGCGGCGGTGTCGCGCGTTTTAAACATGATACGTGGAGTTTGCGTGGCGGTTGTTGGTCTGTTAGGAACACACCTTTGCCTACGCGTGTTTTTAGTGTTACCGGTCCCCACCACTTGGGTGCGAAACCGGCGTGAAACTTGGCGTGCGCTTTCGACAGGTGGTGCGCTTTGTAGTACACCGTGTCACCTGTTGTATAGGCCGTACCCGTCTGGTCACCTGTCGCAGGTGTTATTTCCAGTACGTGTCTCTCGCGGCTTTCCCTACCCACATTGATTTGTTCGATCGGGCTGTCCGTTGACCGCGTCAGTGCCCATTCGCCCGGCCGCTTCATCTCTCTGCCGAGGACGAGTACCGAGGGGGGGAATCCTGTCTGGTCGTTACGTCGGTTCCTAATCGAAAATAATATGGGTGGTATTTGGCGTCCCACGTGTTGTGGTTGCCGCCGGCGAGTAGGGCGCGCAATCCTTTTTTTATGTCCTGGTTGCGTCGTTCGACGGGGTTGGCCCTGGATGATATGTCGGGGTTGTCCAGCCCTCGGCTCCCCACCGTTCGATCGCGCTGCGCATATCGTTCGCTACAAATTGGGGGCCGTTGTCGCTTAGGCACACACGGGGGTATCCGAACCGGGGAAAAAATTCTCTTTCGAGTGTTTCGGTTATCGTCTTCGTAGTGGCTGTTCCGAGTGGGTATGCCTCGGTCCATCTACTAAACATATCCGTGGCGACTAGTAAATATTGTTTTCCCTGCTCGTGCGTGGGTAGGGGCCCATGAGGTCTATGCTAATTACCTCCCAGGGGTGGCGGGGTGTTCTGGCGGTCATTGGGTCGTCCGCGCCCTGTTTAGTGGTTTGGTGCACGCGCAAATGTGACACGCCTTAACGTATAGCCGTACGTCGTTTTTTTGACCTTTCCAGTAAAACCGTTGTTTTATTGCCCTATACGTTTCCTTCCAGCCTGGGTGGTTTGCGAGGACGTGATCGTGGTATGTCCATATCACGTTCTGTGTTTTGGTGCGCGGGACGACTATGGGCGTGTGTCCGCGCACATTTATTCGTAGGAGACCGTCGGTGACAACATATTTGTTGGTTTTATTTACGGTGCGTCCGGTGCGGCGCGTCGTGACGTCCGGCGTCTCGTTCTCCGCCAAATTTCGCGTCTCGGGGTCGTCGGCCTGCCAGGCTGCGAGCGTCGCGCGTGAAATGGCGGTCCCGCCAGTGGTGTCTCCCGGGTCCGCGGTGGCAAACAAATTGTCGACCGGCGTACTATTAGTGGTGGTGAGCGGTGTGATTGGTGCTCCTACTAGTCGCTCTTCGAGGAGGTCCTCGTCTACGGGGGGCCCGGGGGCTGGGTTGCGGGACAGCATGTCCGGCGCTTCATTCTGTACGCCGGGCACGTGTATGGTGGTGAAATCCAAGTTGGCCAGTTGTAGCGCCCACCTGGTTAACTTGGAGTTGGTGTTTTTGGCCCGGTGGAGCCATGTGAGTGCCGAGTTGTCGGTGAATAGGTCAAAATGGCGGGCTTCTAAGTATGGCCTAAACTTGTCGGTCGCCCAGATTATCGCGAGACACTCGCGCTCTACCGCGGCGTACCTAGTCTGCGTGTCGCTAAACTTTTTGCTAGCGTAGGCGATTATCCGTCTTTCCTCCGGTCTGTCACCCCGTTGGAAAAGTACGGCACCTGCTCCTATCTCGCTAGCATCGGTTTGTAGGCAGAATGGTTTTCCGTAATCGGGTGTCGATAGTTTCGGCGAATCGCACAACGCGTGTTTTATTTTCGTAAAAGCTGCCTGTTCGATTTCGGTCCACGCCCACTTAGTCCCTTGTTTGAGCCTATTCGTTAGGGGTGCTATGGTGTCCGCGTCGTAGTTGTCTACAACTGGCTGTACCAGTTGCAGACGCCTAAGAACCTCCGTAGGTCCCGTATTTTTGTGGGTGGGGGAAATTGCATGATGCACTCTAGCTTCTCCGGTTGTTTGTCTATCCCGTCGGTGTTCACTAGGTGTCCGAGAAATGCGATTTCGGTCGATCCGAAAGTGCATTTTCGGTGTTGCAAGTTAGCCCGTATCGTTGTAGACGCTCTAGAACTCTGTCCAGGTGACACTGGTGTTCGTCCGTGGTGTTTGAAAACACCACTATGTCGTCTAGGTAGACGCGGACGAACTCGTCCAGATATCCCTCAGGACTTCGTTCATAAGACGTACAAAGGTCATGGGACTGTTTTTGAGGCCGAAGGGGAGGACCCGGAACTGGTATAGACCCCGACGTGTCCGGAATGCCGTGTATTTTCGCGCGTTTGGGTTAAGAGGTACTTGCCAGTATCCCGACTTAAGGTCCAAAATGCTAAAAATTTTTGCGCCTCGCATTTGCCGTATCAACGTATTGAGGTCGGGCATCGGGTACGCGTCGGACTCAGTGACGTCATTAAGCCGTCTGTAGTCGATGCACAGTCGGTGCGTTCCGTCTTTCTTTTTCGCTAAAACGACGGGTGCCGCCCACGGGGAGGTGCTTTGTTCCACGAGTCCCTGTTGCTCCATATCCCGTACCATGGTGTCTATTTCTACCTGTTTCGCGTGCGGATAGGGATATGGTTTTAGCGCTATTGGTGTTTGGTTCTTAAGGAGGATGTCGTGTTCGATTAATCTGGTGCGCCCAACCCTCCCGCTGAAAAGTCCGGGTAGTCGCGAACTACTTCGGTTATTTTCGCGCGTGTGTGTGGGTCACCGTGTATTAATAGTTTATCGATATCTGCGGTCGGGCGGGGGGTGGCTGTCCGGCCTTTCCAGCACGCCGATGTCCTCCTATGTGTACCTAGGTGTATAGTGCTCGTCGTGTAGTCCCAAGTGACTTCGTTGTCTACGAGGAAGTCGTGTCCTAGGAGCACGTCGCAGTATAATGTGTCCATTATTGCTGCGGTGAAAGTGACCGTTAGGTCACCTAATCTGGCTTCGAATGTGGCGGTACCGCTTGTTACTGTGGTGTGTCCGTCCGCCATTCGTACGTGTGTGGGTTGTCCGTGGTGGGGTGTGCCATGTGTGTGTGCAATGTTCGGGCTTACGTATGATTTCTGTGCCTGTGAGTCGAGTAGTGCTGTTACGAAGCCTGACCTAAATTCGAGTTCGACCGCGGGGGTCGGAATTTTGTCGGGGCGTGTTCGTTTAGCATCATTCGACGACGGGTGTGTGCTGTAGTTGGGTAACTGGTTCTCAACCGCGAAATCGGTGTCCCTGGTGGCGGTGTGTACCGCCATTACCAGGGCGTCCGTTCCGGTTACCTCTGAACTACGCACGCATTCCGACGGCGCACGTGAAAATTCCGCAGTAGGGTCGTTGTGTGTGGTGATGATGACCTACTACCTACCGAATTTTTGTGTGGTGTGTGTGAGGCGATATATTCGATGACGCCGAGCGTGTCGATGTGCGTCTGAAGGTTATATCCCGTCAGCGTTGCCGAGCATTGTTTGTTTGGGTGTGGGTCGTGTGTGTGTGTGTGTGTGAGGCGGCGGTGCGGACAAATGTCCGCCGACTCATCTGGCGTTTCCCGAAGCCGGTGCGTTTTCGGGACAGTCGCTATTCCAGTGCGGTCCGCCACAGTGCCTGCACGGGTCGCGCGGCAGTGGTCTGCCGGGCGTGTTGTCCCGCGTTCGCGGCTGCCGTGGCGGCGGTTGTGGTGTACGCGACCGTCCGGGTTTTGTGTATAACGCTGCTGGTGACGGCGGTGTGGGCGGATCATCCGGTGTATCCATGATTTCCGCTATTAGGCTTAGGTCCGCGAATGTGGTGGGACGTTGCAGTAAAATGTGCGTACGGTATTCCTTTCGCGTTAGTCCAATTATCGTATGTACTAGCTGCGGTTCAGCTAGCACCGGTACTTGTCCGTTGTTGATACGACGTGTTAACTGGTGTTTGCGCGAAATGAAATCCGTTAGCGACTGCGTTGGGGACTGCCGGGCGGTCATTACCTCCTCCTGCAGCCGGGACTGTATTGTCATGCTATTGAATTTTTTTAGAAAATTCGCACGAAATTCGTCCCAGGTGTAGTCCAGTAGCCTGACGGTGTTCCACCAGGTTCCGGCCGCACCTTTTAGCTGCGGTTCGATAATGCTCGTCCAGCCCGTGCGTTCTATCTGCGTATTATACAGAGTGGCTTCGGCCCTATGTATGAACCGTACCGGGTCCTCGGGCGTCGTTCCGTGGAACTCCGGCAGTGAGTATCTCACTGTGCGTATTTCGTCATACGGTATAAACGACTGTTGTAATACGCAGCTGTGTGGGGTGGCGGCGGTGTGTGGGGTGGACGACGTGTTATCGAAACGGACGTTGCGGTGTGCGCGGTGGTTGCCCGCGGACGGTGATTCGCGTAGCGCGGGTCCTCTCGCTCCGCAGTCCGTGATGTTTGGTGTGTCGGTGTGTGTGTAGTTATGTGCGTTATCTGTGGGCGGGTCGTCCGGCGTGCTCCGGTGCTGCCCAGATAACGTTGTGCGTTGGGGACGAGTTGGCACGGGTGCGTCCGGTTGTGCTTCCGGTGTCAGACGTGACATACCCATCTCGAGGCGACGCATTGTCTCCGCTAAGCGACGTTGGTCTTCGGCAAAGCGGGCCATGTAGTCCTCGAGCATGGTTAGCCGTGCGTCCAACCCGGCCGTGTGCGGCGTGTTTTGCGCCGCTTCTCGTACCCCTTTCAGTATGCCACGGGCCGACAGTATTAGATCCGTGGCCTGTTGTGCGGTGTGTATGGGTGTGGTACACGTGGGTGTGGAGTTGGTTGTGTTTGTAGGCACGGGGGTGGGGGTACGGTTGTCTGTGACCGACTCCGTATGCCCGGCGTTGAGCGCGGGGTTACTGTCTGTCCCGGTCCCGGTTGTCCCATCGGTTTCCATGGGGGGGAACCGGACGGAGTTTGCCTGTATCCCCATTCCCGTGAGGTGGTCTGCTAATCGGATTTCGAGCGCATCTTTCGTGCCTCCTTCCGATAGCCCCCGTTGCCTGCACTCGTACTTTAGCTCCGTTGCGGTCAACTCACTCAAAAATTTTCCTGCCATTACGTCCGGCTGTCCGGTGTTATGTTCAAGTAAGAAAATTTATAAGTGTCGATGTTATCGGTAGAGCAGATATCGCGTTCTCTCGGTAGTATAGTGGTAAGTATCCCCGCCTGTCACGCGGGAGACCGGGGTTCGATTCCCCGCCGGGGAGCCAATTGACGGGGTGCCTGTTAGTGCGACGACGTCGGTTGATGGATGAGGACGGGATGGCTGAGGTGTGAGACGTGAAGGAAAACAAAATAAATAATTGAACGCACAATTTGGGGAAAATGAGGTGGTGTTTTATTATCGTTACACTACGTAATTTTGAAAAGAAGAGAACAAAAAAAAAACAAAAAAAAAACAATTGGCGATGGAGTCAAAAAAAATGTGGAGCTGAAAATATATATTAGGCGAGTAGGTGTGTGTGGGTGCTAGGACGCGGATCACAAGACTAACGGTCTTGGGTCCGGTGCGCGGTGTCACCGGTTCGATCCGTCCGCGCGCGGTTATCGCGCATCGGTGTCGTCCGTTGTTACCTGGCGGTTGGTAAGAGAAGTAATCGGCGGATTTCCGCGTAAATGCCGTTTGGATTCAAACGGCTGTTACGCGGGACCGCGTCACTTTCTAAAACTTATATAATTAATACTACGGACATACGAGTACAGGTATTCTAATTTTTGAATACTTAATTCAACCTAACCTAACCTTACCCTACCACCAGACATTTTTTAATGTAAAAGTCGTAATATATGTTTCTAATCGTCTTATTATTAATTTTAAAGAAACTGTACAATATCAAAATATAAAACACAAAATAACAAATAAAATAAAAATAGATACAAAAATTTATAAAATATAACATATATTTATATTAAATATAAATTGTAAATTATTTTATGCCCAACTTAAATAATCCATAAAACATTTAAGTAGGTACTTATATATTATCAATAATTTATTTGTTAAATTAATTCCTGGTTCTTAAACGTATTTAAATTAATAACGTATAATTCCATATTATATTATACAGTTTTAAAACAGTGTGTTATTGTGTTTATACAGTTATATTTCCAAAATTTATCTACTAATCTATAGTAACCAAAATAAATATACAATTGACCAGATATTTGAAAAAAATTCTGAAGTACCTTCTCATTGTTTAGTATTTTTTATTATCTTTTTATATTTTGGTCAAAAGCTTTGAATTATTTTATCCTATTAATATTTTGTTCTACCATATAATTTTTACCGAAAAAATGATGATACAAATAATAAGTACATTAAAACTGTAAAATTATATAGACTATTAGCAAGGTTTTAGTTTACTGGAAGGCTAAACTGTTATAGAACTCTAAACTTTGAGAATTCTAGATTTCTTTAAAATAATATACAGGTCAGACGAGGATCTAGAACTAAAATTAGGGGGGTAATATTTTCGAAATGACAAAAAGATAATACGCAATTAAAAAAACAACCAAACTATACATTATTAACTAAAATTGTACCTTTATTATTTATGGTTAATTTTTAAAATTAAATGATAAAGTTTTTAACCTTCTATTTTTGTTTTTCTAATTTTTGATATAATGTCATCAACATCTATTGATATATTTTTGTGAATATTGAGCAAAGCGAGATTATTTTATATTTACTCGCTTACAAAATAGCACTAATAGTGTGACGCGACCTAACAATACTCGTATCGTCAATCAGTTTATTATCGCTATTAATATTCTTAGAAGTAAGAATTTTCATGAAAATTATAATTTTATGAACAAGTAGTTATAGTAGATATAGTTTTAAATTTTAACTTTTAATAGACATACATAATATTATATAATACCACATTTTTTGTGTGAAATAAACCAAAAACGCAATTTATGCATATTATAATATACATTTTTCAATAAACACAAAAATACGTAATCTTAATGGATCCGCGCTTGCCGCTTGATACTGATAAACTTTATATTCAATACTAATTTGCAATGTATGTTAATCTGTTGTGAGTCGGTATTTATAGCTTAATAGATGAAACGGTTAAAATGCCACGATTAATTAGGCAATCTACCTATCGCAACAATATTCCGGCAGATTCGCCAGAACAGTATTATAGGAGATCTATTTTTTTGTAATTTTTAGATTACTTCAAAAGTCAATTAATTGAAAGATTTATAAAACACAATTCCATTATTTCTGGGCTGCAAAATTTGATTTCAAGTTTTTTAATTAAATTAAAACCAAGTAGCGATGAGTTTAAAAAATGCATTGATTTTTATAAGAGCTTTTTACCGACTTATGAAACTTTTGAATTAGAATTGAAGGTGTGGGTGGAAAAATGGAAATCGGTATCCGATAACGAACTTCCTAAATCTGCAATCGATACTTTAGGCGTCATGTCGAAAGACTTTTATCCAAACATTTGGTGTTTAATATCTATACTTGCAACACTCCCGGGGTCCACTTCATCTGCAGAACGTTCTTTTTCAACTTTAAGACGATTAAAAACCTATTTGAGGAAAAGCTGCAGTGAAGATCGTCTAACAGGTTTAGCTTTATTGTCAGTCCATCGAGGTATCCAAATAGATATTGAAGTAATAATCAATACATTTTCCAGAATGCCACGTAAAGTTGACTTTGTTTTATGAATTAAAATTGTAGGTATTTAACCATTTTTTTAAATTATTTATTTTTTGTATACATTTTTATTATGTTTTGTAGTGCATAATATTATCTATTAAATTATAATATAACTATTAACTATGTATTTTTAGTTCATGTATTAATGTAAAAATGTAAAAATATAAAATATTTTAACTCCCCCCCCCCCCCCGAAAATTGATCCAGGATACGTGCTTGTATATTTCAGATTTAAACACTCGTTTGAAAATCATCAAAGAAAATTATATTAAGAAAAATAATTTTTTTACATAATATACTTTTTAAAAATAATTTTAGTCATGAATGTGTTTGGTAGTTCACAAGCTGGTGAAACTAAAAAAACTTTTTCTAAACTCGATGACTCTATAAAAATAATTAGATTTGAATTAAATGAAAAAATGAGTCAACTTGAAAATAACACTAAGATTATTGAACAAAAATTATCAAATATCGAACAATTAACCGAAAATTTAAAATTTAAAGTATCTGATCTGGAAGATAATGTGGACTACATAAAATCTCAAATATCAGACCTTGTAGAAAATGATGCAGAAAATATCGCTGAAATTAAGAAACCTAAGGAGTGGACATAAAAATATTATATTTTAATACTTATTATTGTAACACAATTTTTTTTAACAAATATAATAATATTTACATTTTAACATTGTTTTATATATACATTCATTTTTATCCGAAACATACTACAACATGATTAATTATATATATATAAATACATCAAACAAATAACATGGTTATATACATAAAACAGTTTACAAAAATGGGGGGGTATAACTATTCCATTAAACATCGTACAAGCATTCTATGTAATTCTTTATCTGAATCTGTCCATGGCTGTCCTTCAGGATCCAACTGCAATTCGAGTTCAGGCCAGATCTCAGATTCATCTTTTCTATAAAATTATAAGTAAAATTAGTAAAATTATTTTCAAATATAATTATGATAACTTACTCTATACTGTAGTGTCCATGAGCTAGTGTGTTTATTTTATCATCTAGCACAACCCGCTTATCATCATAACTGTTGTACGTCAATTTATTTGTTCTGATTGTCAATAGCTTGTGCTTAAATGATCTAATAGACACATTTTCTTGGTAAGCCTTCACACCGGCTTCCCCAAACAAACATTTTCTGTGGTCAGAAAAAAAACCCGGTACCTACCTTTTTACGTACTGTTGTATAGCACGGATGGTTAGATGGCAAGTCTGCCGTGTCTAACCTATCCATCAAGTTTGGATTTTCCAACAAGTCAGAGTAAAAATCATCAGTCATAATGTGATACACTAGTGAATCTGTAATAATGATATTAATTAATAAATACACAAGAGAATAGTTTTAATATACATTTACCTGTGTCAGTATACATAAGCTTAATGTGTTCACCATAGTGCCTCTGCATCACATTATAATGATAATCATACATCAAAGTTTTGCTAATGTCCAATACAGCGAATCCTATAGAAAATAAAATAAAAATTTATTGATCAATGGATCAATGTATACCTAATATAAAATATAAAGTAAATTTTTACCAATATATATAGGTTTATCAAATTTGATTATTTTATTTTCCAAAGTGACAGCGTTAAGGGTATCGCTATATCTGGTGCAATGCTTAAATGTAGTTTTATTTATAAGTATAAGCTATTGAATTGGCTCCATAACTCAGGTAATCGTAATTTTTACGTATTTAATTGGCTCCCAAGATTTATGCATTGAGTTGGTTCCCTACACATTTATTTTATAAATCCATTGGTTATCAAAATTGTTTAAAAATAAATTCAACTATAGGTACGTCTATACGTTAAAAATATAAAAGTTGAAAAAGTACGCGACTGTAATATTCTTAGCAACACAGTGTCGGTTAGTCTTGAAATTATCAATTCATTAATTCGATAACGGTCACAACTATCGATGTATTTATACAATCTATATAGGCAGGGGCGTTCCGAGGCTTCCCTATTTGGGGGGGTTATCAGTTTAAAAAATTGCCGACTACATTAATATGACGAGAAAAAAATGTAGTTATTGTATACTTATGTTTTTATGTATGAGTAAAATGCTAATACAAAACAAATGTACGTATTCAAATATTTTATTAAACTTGTTTATAGTTATCATCATTATAATCTAATATTTATATTAAAAACAAAAACATATATATTTAGTATACAATTTATATTATAATATTAATATTATTATGCTTAGTTAGTAATCACATAATTTGTAATTATTAATACGAATCTGTAGCTTACATTTTCACACGCCGATGTTTGAGGAGAGACCATTTGTTAACGATTTCCTGAATATTTATTTTATCTACAATATCTCGAGCTGAAAATAGTACTAATAAAGAATCAAGTCTCTCGTCACTCATTGTCGTGCGTAAGTGGTTGTAAACTAATTTCAAACGACTAAAAGAACGTTCACTGGATGCAGATGACACTGGTGATGTTAGTACTAGCTTAACAATGCGAAATGCCCGTGGTATAACATTTCTTAACATGCATGCTTTTTTGAAAATATCATCAAAATTTTTACACTCCTTGGAAGCATCTAATAAGATTTGAATTTCAGAGTGTAAACATTCTGGCTCATCCAAAAGTATTTCCGGGCATAATTTTATCATGGCCTCAATCATATCTATTGAGCAGTTTTTCCTGTCCGCCGGTATACGGAAGGTTTCTTGAAAAGGTCGTAATAATGTAATCATACTTTGAAAGTGCTTGTTGACAGTCGACGTAAAAACATCCAAAAGAATTTTAAATTCTTTGCGATAAAATTGAGAAAATTCAATCATAGCAGCAGTCTCAGGGTTTTCGTCTATTTTTTTTGGTTTGAGTCGACGTCGATGATGTTTATTAAAATCTTTTTCAGGGTCTACATTACAATTCTTTGCAAAGAATGCAGCACTTTCCACTAATGCATCAATCTTTTTATCGTCATTTATTTCTTGAAAAGATTTTACTGTACTTTCAATTAATTGCATAGCGTCAATTATATTTAATTTTTCTGCTTCCAGTAACTCCGTAATATTTTTTACTTTAAACATAATATTTTTTAAAAAATATAAGGTGCAAATAAAATCGAAATCTAACATTTTTTTATGCAGTGCCATCGCAGAACACCTGGTATTAGAATCAAAATCTTTTGATGACTTCATATCTTCTAAAACATGTACTATATTCTCATAGCTAACGGAAACCGCTTTGATAGATTCTGCCCGTGCTGTCCACCGGGTTTTAGACAGATTTTTTAACTGTAGCGAATTCTCGACATTCTTTAGATCCTCCTCTAAACGTTGGTGTCTAGATGTACTTCCTGAAAAAAACACATATAAACTTTCAAGTGTACCGAAAAATTCTTTAATTAATGTACTCGCATTGCAGGCTGATTCTATAAAAATATTAATTCTGTGGGCTTGGCAAGGAATATACGGAATATTCTTTTGACACATTTCTGACAATTTTTGTTGCGTTCCGTTATACTTACCGGACATATTACTTGCGAAATCATAACTTTGGAAAACAATTTTATCGACTGGTAATCCTAACGAGTTCAACACACCAAAAATTTTTTCCGCTAATTCTACGCCTGTTTTTTTAGTAAGAACAACATCCATTTTTAAAAGACGTTCATTTGGTACAAGCACACCATTTTTGTCGCTAATATAACGTATGTTGATTGTGAGACGATCATGGTGCGTTAAGTCAGGTGTTGTATCTGCAATTACTGAGTAGAATTCAGCATTTTTAATTTCTTTGATCAATATATCACGTGTTTTTGTTCCAAGTAGGTTGATAAATTCATTTTGAGAATGCACCCCCAAATAAGTAACTCGATGTTGTCGTTTGTCAGTTTCTTCTAACCATTTGGCCATAATTGGGGAATGCCGAGCTAATAAATTTACCATTTGACAAAAATTACCATTATCGTTATCTAAATCACTTCCATGACCTCTAAAGGCTAATCCTTGCCTAGCTAAAGTTCGGGCAACGTCAATCAATATTTCTAATACTTTTTTATGATACTCTTTTAGTTCTTCTTCTCTTATATTCCGGTTTCGAAGGTTTTTGTCAAGAAGAACATTCACGTGACTTTTTTTATCCAAAAAATGACAGTAATCAAACATTGCTGCTTGATGTGATTGTGAGGTAAAATGTTCAGTAAGTTTTCCTTTTTTTTTGGTTCCACGACTTTTCATTTTATGCCAAATACGAACGCCAGTAGAACTCCACTCAGAAGAACCGCCACTGAATGGAAAAAGGCGGCATGAAAAGCAAAATGCTGCATCCTTCTCAATACTGTATTCCAACATAGGGAAATCTCTATACCATGTAGGATTGAAACGTCGTTGTTTATTCAAAGCTATAGATTCATTTGCTGGGAAAATAGGCATTTTTGGCTGAAAGGGTCCGAGAGATATCAAGTATATACGGTCTTGCTGTGAAAGGACGTCTTTTTTTCGTTTCCCTGGGTCATGGTCTATAAATTCATTTTCGGTAACAACAACATTTTCATTTTCTTCCAAGATTTCTTTTTCCCCTTTTCTAGCATAGTGAAGTAACTCCTCACATTCTTTGTGGATTTTTGACAAACAATCAATTATTTCGATGACAAATATTCTTGGATTTGGAACCGCAACAGTCTTTATATTTGTTAAAATATCACTAGCCCTTTCGAAATTAGCGAGGAATGCGGTAACTTGTCCAGCACAGCTCATCCAGGAAAATGATTCATCTTCAGGCATAGTTCCACTAGTTTCAGTCTCCGCAGGATTTTCTATATCAATATTTTCATCAACTTTCACATCTAAGAACTCGTTAGTCACTTTATCAACAGTAATGGAAGACGATTCAGTCATGGAAGTCGATTTTATACTAGGAGAAGATTCAGTTGTGAAAGATATAGATGAAGATTCTGTTGCTATCATGGTAGAAATGCTTGTAGAAGGAACATCCAGAACAAAAACTGTAGCTTTTTTCTTAGAGGCTTCAAATGGATTTAATGGGGCCCCTACATGTTTAATTTTGACCTTTTTACCACCATGTATTGCTTTCTCGTGACGAGCTTTATAGTCAACATCGAACTGACTACCACATTCTTCACATTCCAATTTGATACGTTTTCTCTTATTCATTTTTATAATGTTAATTGTTAACTGTTCAAAAACACAATGAACTTTAATGTTACTATTTTTTTTTAAATATGCATTTATTTATAAAAAATCCCTAAATATTCAAAATAAAATTAAATGTATCAGATTACATGCTATTCGAATAAGGAATTTATAAATTTCTGTGCAATGGCCAATGAGCAAAACAAAAATTTTTATACATAATGTGTTTGTGTGCCATAATATAAAATACGAGATATTGTACATACTTTGAAATTCATATAAAACATTTCTATATTGCTTATTATTATTATTGTAATTATTTATTGGTAGGTAGTTAAGTCTTAAAGATTTTTAGGAGGAAACTTTGTTTCAAAATCTCTCTTGAATAATTAGTCGCTAATGTATTATGTACTACAAATATCCAATTATATAATATAAGGTAAAAAAATTACTGTATCCCCTACATTTGTTGCCTTAAAATAGTAAACACGTTTAATAGTAAATAATAATTATTATAAATACTTACATTCAAGAAATCTTCATAGAAAAAAGAATAAACATAGAATACTTATATTATCCCAGCAATCACGAACGTAGAATATTAAATAATCAGCAATAACACAAATCTAAACACACACACACACACACACACAAACTAAGCCTGCCGAGGGTCTACGGCGTTCGCGCGTTATGCTGCTGTCGATTGTTTGTGTCGTGACTCACGATAACAGTATAACACGGTTATTTTGAGAATATTTCCGATCATTCTAATCAATCTAAACCGTACAGTCCGTAGTCTGTACAGTGGTATTACCAGAAATTAAATTTACAGTCGCTATTCGGTGTAAACAACTCATTACTCATTATTCGTTAGTAATAAGTATAATATCGTATATATAACGATAAACTCTATACATCTATATAGTGTCTACGGTCTACATAGTTTATAATAATAAATGATAATACTATGGACGCTATATCTACAATTACAACACAATCCGTGACGACGACGCTATATAATGAAATAAGCCTGACATTTTGCCGACTGTATCAAGTTTTTTCACCAACTTTATAATTTGCCGACTGACAAAAACGTCTTGGGGGGGTAGGTACCCCCCATACCCCCCGTTCGGAACGCCCCTGTATATAGGTATAGTATAGTATTTCACTGATATCATTAAACGCAATAATTGCAGTACTCGCAGTTCGTTCCGTCGAAGTTCGTTGGAATTTTTTGTAATTCGTACTTATACAATATAAAATTAATTTGGTTGAAAAAATGACAAGTGAAAAGGGAGAATTAATTTTAATAGTTAATAAGTTTAAATTTAGTTACCATAACTCATAAGCATTAATTATAGAATAGACAGATAGCCCACGGCATAGGGGTATTCGGTGACTAAAATAATATTTTACCGGGTTGCCTATAGATGGCGTTGTATCAATTAACAGTTATTAATTACAGCAACCACGATCAAACGATAAACATCGCGTTCAATTATTATTATTATTATTATCACCATTATTACCATTTTGTAGTTTTTGCACAGAATATTATTCTGTGGTTTTTGTACAATACCATTGATTATAGAATAGACTATTCTATAATCAATGACAATACGAATACGACAATATTGTTTATTAATTTTACCAAGATTTATGTTTATGTATTAAGATTCAAAATTTACTCTAATGAAAAAATATTACAATACTTAAATTAATGACTAGTGTAATAATAGGTAATTGGATTTGGAACAAACACATTGGAAATGTCGTAAGAATATACTTAATTCATTCAATGAAAAATAATATATTACATTAAAAAAATACATACATTTTATTATAAAAATACTAAATGACTCGCTGTAATAAAAGAATACATCGATTTTATTATTTTTCATATGATCACAGTTGTTAGTCCTACAAAGAACTGGTTAAGTAAAGTATTCGCTTTCTGAATCAATATAATAAAAGACTATTCAATTTTATTATTTGTTACATGACCAGAGGTTAGTCCTAAAAAGAACAATTTTAGTGAAATGTAATTGGCTAATAATACTGAAATTACTATAAGTTATTTCTAGTTGCCTTTAATAAATAAGGTGGGTCAAATATTATATTATAAATTATAATGCTCAATTTTTACATTTTAACAAGGGTTACAATAAAATATATATCTTGAGTCTCCTAGTGACTCCTGTAGTATGTAGACACTGGCTGCAATTCTCATAGGTAGGTACATTGTCAGAACCAAGAATAATTAATGAAAACATTATTATTTAAATGTGGTT
The DNA here is from genome assembly GCF_020184175.1 of Aphis gossypii. Lineage (NCBI taxonomy): Eukaryota > Metazoa > Arthropoda > Insecta > Hemiptera > Aphididae > Aphis > Aphis gossypii. The sequence goes on from NW_026083267.1 coordinate 37,090, forward strand.
TAATATTTTTAATTTTGAAAGTTTAGCTAATTTTGATGTGGTTGAAAACATTTTTGTTTTATTAAATATTTTACAAATTAAAAGTTGATCAATTATATACATTTTATGCTCTATACAATTGTTAATTGATTCTTCTAACCATTTTTTAACTGTTTCATTATTTTTTACCCGCTCGGTTAATTGAAATCTAATTTTCTTTTTATTTAAATAGTTTTCATAGTTGTTTTCAAAAATATTTAAAACTTTATTTATGACATTATTGAAATTATTTGATGGTGCCTTAAGTCCACTTTCATTATAAATAGAAGTATAATTTTTATTAAGTAAAAGTAATTGTTTTTTATCGTTTAAGTTTTTATCTGTGAATAATTCAAGTTGACAATGGTTACAATTAAATTTTTTCATACATTTATAGCCCAAATATCCTGCAAAATATGTAACAGAGCAGTCTTCTAAAGTAACATCAGTATTTTTATCAATATTAACTGAGTCCTCATCAGATGATGAAAAACAGAGAGATAAATTAGAATTAGATTCTTTATCTGAATCTGAAGATAATGTTGAACTGTTAAAATTTATTTTATTTAGTGGTCTAACTGGATCAATTATAACTGGATTATCATCTTCTTGGGTTACCTCACAATTTGTCCCTTTAGATGTACATAAAGAAAAAATACAATTACTTCTTATTGAAGTTCTAATCGTTCTGGCTGTTGGGTTTTTGTTATAACCACCATTTTGTCGAAAAATACTAAAAAGATTTTCTAACTTATCCTGATTTAAACGATTAGTGATTAAAAATACAATATTATTAGAGTAGTATACATTTGTATGTTCTGCGCACTTTTGACTGCGGAGATTGCAAATTTTTAAGGGGGATTTTTCCCCTCAAACTTTTTTTTTCTCCGCTCTACCAGACTGCGGTGATTTTAAAATTTTTAGGTGGATTTTCCCCCTCAAACATTTTTTTCTCCGCTGTACCAGTAAAAAAACACTGATTTTCAAAAACCATAATGTATGTTCTGCGCACTTTTGACTGCGGAGATTGTAAAATTTTATGGGGGATTTTCCCCCTCAAACTTTTTTTTTCTCCGCTGTACCAGTAAAACACACTGATTCTCAAAAACCATAATGTATGTTCTGCGCACTTTTGACTGCGGAGATTTTTAAAATTTGAGGTATAGTTTCCGCCTTTAACCAATTATTTTTTCCCCTGTTACACATAAAGTTTAAACAATGTATACACACTTCAACACTATTTATTTCCCTTGTAAGTTAAACATTCAGGTTACACAATAATTTCATTTTTTTTTTAATAAATTATAGATAAAAGTCGTTTTATTGAATTCATTTCAGTTCAGACAGTTCAGTTAATATTCAACCATCGTTCAATCAGGTTCTGTTAGTTTTAATCAAGTTTAATTCATTTAAGTTTTTTTTATTTTTTTTTTATAAAAAATGAATTTTCAACAAATTAACAACAGTTTTTGTTCACTTGTTTCGTTAGTACGAAACAATGCATATCCTACATATCCAGAATTCACTACATTTATATCAAGATTGAAAACATTCAATTATTTCCGTTGACTTCATCTCAAGATAAATACTCATTAGCTGAAAGCGGTTTTTATATATTTAGGGAAAAAAGATATTGTTGAATGTTTTTGCTGCGGTATTATATTGCATCATTGGGAAAAAGAAGATAATCCATGGATTGAACATTCAAGATGGAATCCGAAATGTGTTTTTGTATTATTATCAAAAGGAAATCAGTTTGTTGAAAATGTAGTAAAAAAATATGGTAAGATTATCGATATTTGTGATTGTGATTGTGGATCAAGGTCATATGATACTGTTGTTTAGTTCATTTAACTTTCTATATTTCAATAAAAAAAAATCTGAATTTAATAAACTTAAATGTGTTAATAACTTATTAATACCTCGTGAACGTATAGCCTGGTGGGATAACGCGTCTAATTTAAATTTAATATGTTAATGATTTTTAAAAAATGTTTCAGGTTCTATCGAATTAGGTAGGTAGGTAAGTATAATAACTCTTTACTGTTTATCCAACTAGACACTATACGTTCACATTTTTTTTTCTTTTTTTTCTTTTGTAACCTTACATTTGTTTAGTATATAACATGTATGGATAAACAAAACTTGTTAGTTTGAGCTAAGCTGTCTAGTGATCATATTCATATTTCTAGAAAAAAATACTGTTTACTGTTTTTTTTTATTTTATCAATATGAATCCATCAATCGTTGTATCAAAATCTGTGTTCGATATTCGTCCTTTTAGTAAGAAAAGTGTAACCGTTGGACTTCTAGTTAATAAGCAAATTTCAATTATTATATTATTAGAATGTAAATTAACTAAAAAAGTTGTAACGTTAGATCTTGATCAGTGGTGTAAGTTAATGTGCGAAAACAATTTTAATACAATTATCGAAAATTTGCATACTCGTTGTAAACGTGTTAAGATAGCTGATAATTTTTTCTACTCTGTTAATGTAAACCAATCAACTATAGTTTTATATTCTAATGATAATTATATAACATTATCTCATATTGATCTTCATCGTTTGAAACAATTACAACATTGTATTGACTTGTATATTGTTGAAAAACAGAAAAAATTGGAATCATACCAAAAAACGTTTGATACAGCTTATACGTTAATTAAGTCTGACGTAAATGGGTTACCATCATCTTGTCAACGAAACGAATTTACAAATCAATATATTCAAAATTATGATTTCAGCTACAGCAATATACAAAGTGAAGATTGTTCATTTATGTACGAGTTATTACAATTTCATTTTAATTCATTATCGAACATGATATTACAAGATTTAGTGATGTAATATAAAAAAAGTTTCTTAATTTATTTTAATTTATCGTTCTTGTAAAAAAAAAAAAATGTGAAATTAATACCACTTGTATACTAACTTTCAATATTTTTATTTTTATTTTTTTTTGTTTTTATTTTTATTTTTATTTTTATTTTAACCTATAAATGAATTATTATTATTTTTTTTTTATCTAAATAATAAAAAATAAATATAAATATAAAAAATTTTTTTTTTTTATTAAATAAAATTATTCCAACACCATATCCTATTACATACATTTTATAAGTTTATTTTTTTTGGTTTGTGTCTGATTAGCTTCTTGGCGGGATGTCGCATCATTTTGTCGAAAACAGATTGAATGAGCGTCACCATTTCTTTGGCTGTAGTTAAATCATCCGGATGCTGTCCTGTTAAAGATATTTTGAGTGAGCATTCAGCATGCTTCCATCTAAAAAAGTTAGGTTAGGTTAAATTAATTTTATTATAAATATTTCACTTTAGTTAAATATATATACTATTATTATTATTATTATTATTACCCATCTTGCAGAGCAACTTTATCAATTTTAGCACATTTATAATGTGCTATAGTCCAGTAATCTACAGCCGTATTGTCTACAGGTGTCTTAACCGTTAATGAACAATCATCCTTTTTTATATTCAAGGTGTTCTCTGCATCGGTTGGTATAGTTGGATCTGTTATTAATTCTAATATTTTGTCTGTATAACAAATAGCAGTGCTCTATAAAATAATAATTAAATTATATTTTTTTACTTTTTCGTAATATGTCATAAATTTATATAACTCACCTTTTTCGTCTTTTTCGATACTGGTTTCTTCTCCGGTTTTACAGCTAACCTTTTCGATGTACCTTTTTTTTGAGATGTTGTTGCAATATTATCCTATAATTAAAATAGACGATAAGCTGATGACGGTTTACAAAATAAATTTTTCATAAAATATTTAATGTCTTTTAATTAAAATAATTATATATTATATTATAATAAAAAAAAAAAAATAAAAAATAAATGTTTTTTTTTTACTTACTTCGGAAAATACAACCGACTCCTCGTCATCGCTTTTAAATGAGTAGCAGGACATTTTTTCAAAATTAAATTAATTTTATTAAAAAAAAAAGTCTAGATTGTAAATCTGTTGAAGTAAACTGAATATACTGTATCGATGAGTCTCTTATATATATAACCACTTCTACTCCTCCTCTTAAGTCTAAAATAATCAGTTCAGCTAAAACACTAACTAGAATAAAATTTGAAAGGTACGTCTTTTCAATTCGAAAAAATAGAATGTAATAACAAGTGCAATTTGTATCTAAAAGAATGTAATTGACTTCTACATTTCAATGTCAGATTTGAAAGGTTATATACAATTTAGCAAGGTACGTAAATTTAGCAAGGTAAGATTAAAATTAAATAATTGGTTATAGTAAACATGAAATAGAAACGTACGTATATTTTGGAGACTACGCCGCCCAAATAGTTTAATATAAAAGCGGTTGTGGTAGTATTAAGAATTAGACATACAGCTAGTTCGTATGTAGAAATCCTGCATATTACATTACTTCATTCCTGTTGCCCTAAGCTGATATTAGTTGGTTAGATTTAGAATAATGAATATTAATATATTAAATAATTGGATTACGAACATAGTTTAAATAATCGTTTATATATATATATATATACACATATATTTTAAAGATTAAAAAATATGTATTTAAATAATTGGTTATAGTAAAATATGAAATAGAAACGTATAGTCGAATTTTCTGTTTATCATGACACATACGTATATTTTGGGGGCTACACCCAAATAGTTTAATATAAAATGGGTTGTGGTAGTATTAAGAATTAGACATACAGCTAGTTCAGTAAAAACACTATGTAGAAATCCGACATATTACATTACTTCTTCATTCCTGTTGCCCTGTGCTGATATTAGTTGGTTAGATTTAGAATAATGAATATTAATATATTAATAATTGGATTACGAACATAGTTTTAATAATCGTTTATATATATTATTTTAAAGATTAAAAAATATGTATTTAAATAATTGGTTATAGTAAAATATGAAATAGAAACGTATAGTCGAATTTCCTGTTTACCATGACACGTACGTATATTTTTGGGGGACTACTCCCAAATAGTTTAATATAAAATGGGTTGTGGTAGTATTAAGAATTAGACAAAGTTAAGCTTCACTCACGCATAGACCGATGACATTGTTCTATACTTAACAATACATCGAGCTTGCTTTTATTATATTCAGTGAATAAATAACTTAAAATTCAAACTTCTTACACACGACAAAGTGGACTTCGTCGTTAAATCGTGCTGAACCATCTTCACCAAGACCGGTTCACTACAACTAGAAGCCAGTATATTTTTTTTTCAAGCATCTCCACGCTAACAGAAATGTAAGTACTATTACTTTACTACTATTAACTAGCTTTAAATTAAATATTTACTATTATAATTTTCCACTATAAAAAATGATTCCATTTAATAATGGTATTTTACATAATTTACACCACAAATAGGTTCATTTAAATACATAATATGTAATTTGTATCAAAAATATAACATGTATTTACGTTACATAAATAAATAAATTTTAGTTTTTTTTTTTTTTTACACCACGTTAAAAAAAACGAAATGAAATATGTAATTTGTACCAGCCCTAAAATTGAGTATAGTACGAAACATTTTGAATAGTTCAAAAAGATTAGTGTGTAGTACAACATTTAAAAGTATGTCATTTATTATAGTAATAATAATATGTTTAATTTTATATCTTCACATTTTTTTTTTCCAAACCACATATACACAGATACATCGTAAACAATATTTTGTGTTGTTACGTCTTATACACTTAATTTTAGTTATTATTATTTTTTGTTATAATCAGCTTAGTTATAGTAAATGTACGGTATGTACACGGAATATATTCTGTGGTATATCTATTATATAAAAATAAGTCCGGTTTTCCTCCCTGACGCTATAACTCCAGAACGCACGAACCGATTTCCACGGTTTTGCATTCGTTGGAAAGGTCTTGGGCTCCGTGAGGTTTATAGCAAAGAAAATTCTGGAAAATTCAGGAAAAATTCAACAGAAAAGTGGGGAAATCGTTTTTCACATACAGCGCCATCTATTATACATAGCATGTACTTCAAACCAATAGCAACGGTGCGTGATAAAGTGTGTGACAGATAGTCATTATTCTCTGCTCAGTTAATTTCATTTAAGCTCAGTGTAAATTATGTGGATCGTGCATTTGAAGTTAAATTCAACACTCTGTCCATAGTCCAAAATGCCTAGAGAACGACGTGCGAACATCGGCCGCCGCACAAGACATGCAAGCCAGCAACAAGTCTATTCAAGGAACTTAAGAGAAGAAAGACAAAATATCACACGAAGATCATTGGCATCATACAATCGCTTGGCATTCCAATATGATCCCACTGCGAACTACAGTGATGATGAAAATTTGGATATTGGACGAATGACGACTATATGCCGATATTGCAATGCGGTAAAGTTCAAAAGAAACGGTTGGATTGTGCTGCGCAAGTGGAAAAGTCAAACTGGATCCATTACTTACACCACCACAGCCACTGAAAAAGTTTTGATGGAAGTGATCCCGATTCCAGCCATTTTCTTCAACACATCCTTGAATACAATAACTGCTTTCGCATGACTTCCTTTGGAGCTAATATCATTCGAGAAGGCGGCTTCATGCCGACTTGCAAGGTAAAAGATACAACACACATAACCACACATAATTGCAACACATAACAACTTCATATACACACCACACACTACCCATCACACGATTTACAATGTATTCATGAACAAATTTTAATGATTATTTGCAATTAGATACAAGGTCAAATATATCATTTGCATGGTTCAATGGTGCCAACACCAGATGAACCGCATCAATTTCTGCAAATATATTTCATTTCGTCGATGGTGGATCAGCTGAACGTGCGGTGCAATATACAGGGAGCACAACAGTTAAAGAGACGAATTATTGAACAGTTGCAAGCATTTTTTCACGCTAATAATGCTGTGGTTAATATGTTCAAAACAGCATTGGAACGAATGCCATCGGATACGCACAAATTTGTCATAAGAGCGGATTGTACTCCAACAGGTGAACATGTGCGAAGATTCAATGCACCCACCGTTAATGATGTTGCTGCAATTATTGTTGGCGATCCAACTAAATCACGAGACATTGTCGTTCAGCGAAGAAGCAATATCATGCATCGTGTAAACGAGACACATCGTTTGTACGATGCGTTACAATATCCAATCATTTATTGGCAAGGGCAAGACGGATACGACATCACGTTGAAGATGGTCGATCCAATTACAGGTACAATATTCACACTAATTATTTCCATTATTACTTTTATTGGTTTCCATTAACAATTCATTTAATTTTGCATTTTCAGGAGTATCAACGAATAATAAAAATCTAAGCGCAATGAATTACTATGCGTATCGTATGATGATTCGTACACATGAGGAGAATGTCATTCTGAAGTGCGGTCGGCTATTCCAGCAATTCGCTGTCGACATGTATGTCAAAGTCGAGACCGAACGTTTAGCGTTCATCAGATTCAATCAGCCAAAGCTACGATCTGAGGACTATATACACTTGCGTGATGCTATTCATTCAGATGGTGATGTTCAGAATATTGGACGACTGACGATTCTCCCATCAACTTATATCGGAAGCCCACGCCACATGCACGAATACGCTCAAGACGCTATGACGTACGTGCGAAATTATGGAACTCCGGATTTATTTATTACGGTCACATGCAATCCGAAGTGGACGGAAATTGAACGCGAGTTGGAACCGGGTCAAAAACCGCAAGATCGCCATGACATAATCGCCAGAGTATTTCAGCAAAAACTCAAGGTTATGATGGATGTGCTTACTAAGTATCGAGTTTTTGGTGACACACGTTGTTATATGTACTCGGTGGAATGGCAGAAGCGTGGACTACCGCATGCTCATATCCTAATTTGGTTGCTGAACAAATTACATTCAAATGAAGTGGATGACATCATATCAGCTGAAATTCCTGATCCAGTCACTGATCCCCGTCTACACGACATTGTGACGACACAGATGGTGCATGGACCGTGCGGTGCATTAAATCCATTATCGCCTTGCATGGCTGATGGAAAGTGCACAAAACGATATCCGCGACCGTTAGTTGCTGAAACAGTCACAGGGAACGATGGATATCCAGTTTATCGTCGGCGTTCAAAAGAAGATAACGGTCGAACTATCAAAGTTAAAGTTCAAAATCAAGAGATTGAGATCGGAAATGAATTCATTGTACCATATTGCCCGCTGCTATCACGAATTTTCGAAACACATGCAAACGTTGAGAGTTGTCATTCGGCCAAATCAATCAAATATTTGTGCAAGTACGTCACAAAAGGCAGCGACATGGCTGTGTTTGGTATTGCGTCGGAAAATGTGAATGACGAAATCAGCAACTTCCAAATGGGCAGATACGTCAGTACTAATGAAGCACTGTGGCGATTATTGTCATTTCAAATTCATGAAAGATATCCCACAGTTGTACATTTAGCAGTGCATTTGGAAAATGGCCAAAGAGTTTACTTCACTGAGGCTAATGCGGCACAACGAGCTGAGAGACCACCATCGACAACATTGACTAGCTTCTTTGCAATGTGTGAAGCAGATCCATTCGCAGCGACGCTGATGTACGTTGAAATGCCCAAGTATTACACTTGGAATCAATCAACAAAGAAATTCCAACGTCGCAAACAAGGAACCCCAGTTCCAGACTGGCCACAGGTGTTTTCAACTGATGCACTAGGTCGTATGTACACTGTTCATCCTAGAAACGATGAATGTTTTTATTTGCGACTGCTGTTAGTAAATGTACGTGGACCGAAATCATTTGCGCATTTGAAAACTGTGAATGGCCACCAATGCCAAACATATCGAGAAGCATGTCAACTATTGGGTTTGCTGGAGAACGATTCTCATTGGGATTTAACACTTGCAGATTCAGTTGTTTCATCAAATGCGTACCAAATACGAACGCTGTTCGCAATTATCATCACCACATGTTTTCCTTCACAACCAATTCAGTTATGGAACAAATACAAAGACGCCATATGTGAAGATATCTTGCATCGCTTGCGTATTCAAACGAATAATCCTGACATCCAAATAACCGATGAAATCTACAATGAAGGATTGATTCTGATTGAGGATCAATGCTTGACTATTGCAAACAAGCTACTGATTGAAGTAGGAATGATTGCGCCAAATCGATCGATGCACGATGCATTCAACCAAGAATTAAATCGACAGCTGCAATACAATGTTGATACATTGCAGGAATTCGTTAGAAATAATGTTCCGTTGCTGAATGAACAGCAAAAACAAGTATACAAAACATTAATGCAAGCGGTGGACAATAATACTGGTGGTCTATTCTTCCTGGATGCACCTGGAGGAACAGGGAAAACATTTGTCATTTCATTGATTTTGGCCACTATTCGATCAAGATGTGACATAGCTTTGGCGTTAGCATCATCTGGAATTGCGGCGACTCTTCTAGATGGCGGTCGTACTGCACATTCTGCGCTTAAGTTGCCACTCAATTTAAACACAATTGATACTCCAACGTGCAATATTTCCCGATCCAGTGCAATGGGAAAATTGTTAATGCAATGCAAGCTCATTGTTTGGGATGAGTGCACAATGGCACATAAGAAATCACTTGAAGCACTTAACTTCACACTGAAGGATCTTCGGAGAAATAACAACATCTTTGGCGGCTTGATGATATTGTTGGCAGGCGATTTCAGGCAGACGTTGCCAGTAGTTCCCCGTGGAACGCCTGCAGATGAATTGAATGCTTGCCTAAAGGCATCACCTTTATGGAATAACGTAAAAACATTATCGCTAACCGCTAATATGAGAGTTCAACTTCAAAATGATCAAAGTGCTGCACAATTTTCCAAACAATTGTTAGATCTTGGAAATGGAAAAGTCCCAGTTGATGCGACATCTGGATTAATTACTCTTACCAACGACTTTTGCCGATTTGTAGACACTCAATTAGTTCTTATTGAAAATGTTTTCCCAAACATTAGTGAGAATTATAAGAATTATGCTTGGTTAAGTCAACGAGCAATTCTTGCAGCAAAGAATAATGATGTCCACGCACTGAATTTCACCATTCAATCAAAAATTGCTGGCGATTTGGTGACATACAAATCCGTTGATTCAATAACAAATCCCGATGATGTAGTAAATTATCCAACGGAGTTTTTGAACTCTCTGGAGATACCAGGATTTCCACCACATAACTTGCAACTGAAAGTTGGTACAGTTATTTTGATACTGCGTAATTTGAATCCACCGCGACTTTGCAACGGTACTCGACTTTCGGTAAAGAGACTTATGCCGAATTTAATTGAGGCAACCATTATTAACGGAAAGTACGCAGGTGAAAATGTATGTATTCCTCGAATACCAATGATTCCGACTGATCTTCCGTTTGACTTCAAACGATTGCAATTCCCAGTTCGCCTTGCGTTCGCAATGACAATTAATAAGTCGCAAGGCCAATCGCTTAGTGTTTGCGGGATAAATTTGGAAAATCATTGTTTTTCACATGGACAGTTATACGTTGCGTGTTCACGAGTTGGGAAACCATCCGCTTTGTTTGTGTTAACGTCAGACCAAAAAACAAAAAATGTGGTTTACCAAAGAGCACTACAATGAAACAATTAAATAACACTTCATTTTAGTAGGTAATTGAAATGAATTTATTACTGTTGTGAAATGAAATAAATATTTCCTTTTCAAATATATAACAAAAAAATTTTTTTTCTTTATCTTTTAATCACCAAACGAAATGTTACATAAAACGAATCTGGTGGCGAAACGGAGTTCGCCGGGTCTGCTAGTATATATATATATATAAACAAAAAATAGTTACTAGCTTTTTCTTACAGAGTTTAGTTGATATAAATAATTATAAATTATGTTTTATTTTTTTAAAAAAAAAAAATAGTATAATATACTTAACAAGAATTTACTTATTTAATATATATATTATAGAGTTTGTTTTACTTATTTATAATTAAAGTATGATTGATTTTATATATTTTATGAATATTGCTAAACAAAAATTTACTTATTTAATATATATATAGAGTTTGTTTTACATTTATTTATAATTAAAGTATGATTGATTTTATATATTTTATGAATTATTGCTAAACAAAAATTTACTTATATATATATATATATATATATATATATATACATTTTATTATAATTATAATTTTAATAATGTGAACAATGTTACAAATTATAATTTTAGTAAGTACAGATTAGATAATGCCCCTTTTTTAAATTTTATTTGGTGTGAATTATAAACTTGAAAAGTGGTACAAATTATTTTTTTTAGATGTGGTGTAAATGAGATATAGTTTTTACATTACCTTTTTATATTTAAAATAAAAAAAAACGAATAAATATTTACCTATAATTTCAGAATTATAAAATGGAATCTCCTCAAATCGTTTACCTCCGATCTTTGATTGAAGAATTACATTTGAAAGTTTTAGAAAACCAAAAAGTGTTGATCAAGATGAAGAAAGAAAAAAAAATGACATAAGAGCTTTAAATAAAAAAAATTAATAATTTATATAAAAAAAAAATAATAGATCTAGTTGAAATAGATAGGTTAAGAATGAAAAAAGAAACGTTTTAGATGAGTTTAATTTTCTTATTATATTGGTGAAAAATGTAATAGACGTATACGTTATCGTTCCACAATTTTAATAATCAACTAGAAGATTTAATAAATAAATAAATTTGTTTAAATAAATCTATTTTTTTAACCTGATTTATATTATTTCTTTAATCTATTTTCCATTTTTCTTTTTTTTTATACACCTACTTTCATAGAAGTATTACTTTGTTCATAATAGCTTTTCCAAAACAAAAAAAAAAAATGTTTTTTTTAGAAAATGGATTTACTTAACCATATCTTAATTGAAATTCATCGATTGGATGAAGAAATCGATGATAATGATGAGAAGGAAGTACAAAGTAAACATGAACAAAGAAAAACTATAATTTTAATCAAAAGAAAAATTAAAATATTAAGATATGAAAAATACTTAGCTAAAACACTTTTACAAGATATAAAAAAAATAAAAATCTTAAAAGAAAATATAATAAATTTGAGAAATGAAATATTACTTGTTAATAAATATTATGATTTGTATGGTTATGTTAGATTTCGAAAACAGACGTTAGCTTATCATCTGCATAGCGATTATTGTACATTATTGGATGATCTAAATTTATTAACAGAATCTTTTTGTTTGAATCTAAAATGATTTTTTTTTTTTAAAAAAAACTAAGTACTCATTGTTTATTTAAGAATTTTATTATATTATTTTTTTAAAAAAATGTAAAACAAAAAAAAAAACATACATTTATATATATATATAAATTTAATGTGTTTTTTAGATTCTGAACGATGTGATGAATGTATTGATTTTACAATGGTGT